>NC_142464.1:40075728-40378758 GCF_049115385.1 Moschus berezovskii | reverse complement strand
ATAGTCACGGTTTCCACTGTTTCCCCAATTATTTGCCATGAAGTGATGGCTAGTTTTCTGAATGTTGAGCTTTAAGCCAACTTTTTCACTCTCCTCTTTCACTTTCATCAAGAGGCTCTTTAGTTATTCCTCACTTTCTGCCATTAGAGTGGTATCATCTGCATATCGGAGGTTACTGATATTTCTTCCAGCATTCTTTAATTTTTTTTTAACTGGAGGCTAATTACTTTACATTATTGTATTGGTTTTGCCATACATTGACATGAATCTGCCCCAGGTGTACATACGTTCCGCATCTTGAACCCCCCTCCCCCCTCCCTCCCCATCCCATCCCTCTGGTTCATCCGAGTACACCAGCCCCGAGCATCCTATATCATGCATTGAACTTGAACTGGTGATTCGTTTCACATATGATAACATACATGTTTCAATGCCATTCCAAATCATCCCACCCTTGCCCTCTCCCACAGAGTCCAAAAGACTGTTCTATACATCTGTGCCTCATTTGCTGTCTAGTATACAGGGTTATTATCTTTCTAAATTCCATATATATGCGTTAGTATACTGTATTGGTGTTTTTCTTTCTGGCTTACTTCACTCTGTATAATAGGCTCCAGTTTCATCTACCTCATTAGAACTGATTCAAATGTATTCTTTTTAATGGCTGAATAATACTCCATTGTGTAAATGTACCACAGCTTTCTTATCCATTCGTCCACAGATGGACATCTAGGTTGCTTCCATGTCCTCGCTATTATAAAGAGTGTTGTGATGAGCATTGGAGTACATGTGTCTCTTTCAATTCTGGCTTCCTCCATATGTATGCCCAGGAGTATGATTGCTGGGTCATATGGCAGTTCTATTTCCAGTTTTTAAAGGAATCTTCACACTGTTCTCCATAGTGGTTGTACTAGATTGCACTCCCACCAACAGTGTAAGAGGGTTCCCTTTTCTCCACACCCTCTCCAGTATTTATTGCTTGTAGAAGCTTGGATAGCAGCCATTCTGACTGGTGTGAAATGGTACCACATTGTGGTTTTGATTTGCATTTCTCTGATTATGAGTGATGTTGAGCATCTTTTCATGTGTTTGTTAGCCATCTGTATGTCTTCTATGGAGAAATGTCTGTTTAGTTCTTTGGCCCATTTTTTGATTGGGTCACTTATTTTTCTGGAATTAAGCTGCAAGGGTTGCTTGTATATTTTTGAGATTAATCCTTCGTCAGTTGCTTCATTTGCTATTATTTTCTCCCATTCTGAAGGCTGTCTTTTCACCTTGCTTATAGCTTCCTTTGCTGTGCAGAAGCTTTTAATTTTAATTAAGTCCCATTTGCTTATTTTTGCTTTTATTTCCAATATTCTGGGGTGTTAACAGGTCATGGAGGATCCTGCTGTGATTTATGTCGGAGAGTGTTTTGCCTATGTTCTCCTCTAGGAGTTTTATAGTTTCTGGTCTTACATTTAGATCTTTAATCCATTTTGATTTTATTTTTGTGTATGGTGTTAGGAAGTGTTCTAGTTTCATTCTTTTACAAGTGGTTGACCAGTTTTCCAAGCATCACTTGTTAAAGAGATTGTCTTTTCTCCATTGAATATTCTTGCCTCCTTTGTCAAAGATAAGGTGTCCTTAGGTGCGTGGATTTATCTCTGGGCTTTCTATTTTGTTCCATTGATCTATATTTCTGTCTTCATGCCAGTATCATACTGTCTTGATGACTGTGGCTTTGTAGTAGAGCCTGAAGTCCGGCAGGTTGATTCCCCCAGTTCCATTTTTCTTCCTCAAGATTGCTTTGGCTATTTGAGGGTTTCTGTATTTCCATACAAATTGTGAAATTATTTGTTCTAGCTCTGTGAAAAACACCATTGGTAGCTTGACAAGGATTGCACTGAACTTATAAATTACTTTGGGTAATATATTCATTTTCACAATATTATTCCTCCAATCCATGAACACAGTATATTTCTCCATCTGTTAGTGTCCTCTGATTTCTTCCACCAGTGTTTTATAGTTTTCTATGTACAAGTCTTTTGTTTCCTTAGGTAGATATATTCCTAAGTATTTTATTCTTTTCATTGCAACAGTGAATGGAATTGTTTCCTTAACTTCTCTATTTCTCATTATTAGTGTATAGGCATGCAAGGGATATCTGTGTGTTGATTTTATATCCTGCAACTTTACTATATTCATTGATTAGCTCTAGTAATTTTCTGGTAGAGTCTTTAGGGTTTTTTGTATAGAGGATCATGTCATCTGCAAACAGTGAGAGTTTTACTTCTTCTTTTCCAATTTGGATTCCTTTTATGTCTTTTTCTGTTCTGATTGCTGAGGCCAAAACTTGCAAAATTATGTTGAATAGTAGTGGTAAGAGTGCACACCCTTTTCTTGTTCCTGGCTTTAGGGGAAACGCTTTCAATTTTTCACCATTGATGATAATGTTTGCTGTGGGTTTGTCATATATAGCTTTTATTATGTTGAGGAATGTTCCTTCTATTCCTGCCTTCTGGAGGGTTTTGATCATAAATAGATGTTGAATTTTGTCAAAGGCTTTCTCTGCATCTATTGAGATAATCATATGGGTTTTATTTTTCGTTTTGTTAATGTGGTTTATTACATTGATTGATTTGCGGATATTGAAGAATAATTGCATCTCTGGGATAAAGCCCACTTGGTCATGATGTATGATCTTTTTAGTGTGTTGTTGGATTCTTTTTGCTAGAATTTTGTTAAGGATTTTTGCATCTATGTTCATCAGTGATATTGGCCTGTAGTTCTCTTTTTCTGTGGGATCTTTGTCAGGTTTTGGTATTAGGGTGATGGTGGCCTCATAGAATGAGTTTGGAAGTTTATCTTCCTCAGCAATATTCTGGAAGAGTTTGAGTAGAATAGGTGTTAGCTCTTCTCTAAATTTTTGGTAGAATTCAGCTGTGAAGCCATCTGGACCTGGACTTTTGTTTGCTGGAAGATTTCTGATTACAGTTTCAATTTCTGTTCTTGTGATGAGTCTGTTAAGATTTTCTATTTCTTTCTGGTTCAGTTTTGGAAAGTTATACTTTTCTAAGAATTTGTCCATTTCTTCCAAGTTGTCCACTGTATTGACATATAATTGCTGATAGTAGTCTCTTATGATCCTTTGTATTTCTGTGTTGTCTGTTGTGATCTCTCCATTTTCATTTCAAATTTTATTCATTTGGTTTTTCTCCCTTTGTCTCTTGATGAATCTGACTAGTGGTTTGTCAATTTTATTTACCCTGTCAAAGAACCAACTTTTGGCTTTGTTGATTTTTGCTATGGTCTCTTTTGTTTCTTTTGCATTTATTTCTGCCCTAATTTTTAAAATTTCTTTCCCTCTACTCACCCTGGGGTTCTTCATTTCTTCCTTTTCTAGTTGCTTTAGGTGTAGAGTTAGGTTATTTAGTTGGCTTTTTTCTTGTTTCTTGAAGTATGCCTTTATTGCTATGAACCTTCCCCTTCTTCCAGCATTCTTGATTCCAGCTTGTGGTTCATCCAGCACTGCATTTCACATGATGTACTCTGCATACAAGTTAAATAAGCAGAGTGACAATATGCAGACTTGACTTACTCCTTTCCCTATTTGGAACCAGTCTGTTGTTCAATGTCCAGTTCTAAATGTTTCTTCCTGACCTGACTACAGCTTTCTCAAGAGGCTGATCAGGTGATCTGTTATTCCATCTCTTTCAGAATTTTTTAGTTTGTGGTGATTCACACAAAGTCTTTGCAATAGTTGATAAAGCAGAAGTAGATGTTTTTCTGGAACTCTCTTGATTTTTCAATGTTCCAACAGATGTTTACAATTTGATCTCTGGTCCTCTGCCTTTTCTAAACCAGCTTGAACATCTGGATGTTCATGGCTCACGTACTGTTGAAGCCTGACTTGGAGAATATTGAGCATTATTTCACTAGTGTGTGAGATGAGTGCAATTGTGTGGTAGTTTGAACATTCTTTGGCATTGCCTTTCTTTGGGATTTAAATGAAAGCTGATCTTTTCTAGTGCTGTGGCCACTGCTGAGTTTTCCAAATTTCCTCCCATATAGAGTGCAGCACTTTCACAGCATCATCTTTTAGGATTTGAAATAGCTCAACTGTAATTCCATCACCTCCACTAGCTTTGTTCACAGTGATGCTTCCTAAGGCCCACTTGACTTCATATTCCAGGATGTCTGGCTCTTGGTGAGTGATCACACCATCGGGTTATCTGGGTCGTGAAGATCTTTTTTGTATAGTTCTTCTGTGTATCTTGCCACTTCTTCTTAATATTTTTTGGTTCTGTTAGGTCCATACCATTTCTCTCCTTTATTGAGTCCATCTTTGTACGAAATGTTCCCTTCGTATCTCTAAAATTCTTGGAGAGATCTCTAGTTTTTTTCTATTCTGTTGTTTTCCTCTATTTCTTTCCACTGATCACTAAGGAAGGCATTCTTATCTCTCCTTGCTATTCTTTGTAACTCTGCATTCAAATGGGTATATCTTTCCTTTTCTCCTTTGCTTTTCACTTTTCTTTTCACAGCTACTTGTAAGGCATCCTCAGACAGCCATTTTGCTTTTTTGCATTTATTTTTCTTGGGGAAGGTCTGCTCTTGGTCTCCTGTACAATTTCACGAACTTCCATCAATAGTTCCTTCCACTGTATCATCATTAGGGATTTGATTTAGGTCATACCTGAATGGTCCAGTGGTTTTTCCTACTTTTCTTTAAGTCTGAATTAAAAATAAGGAGATCATGATATGAGCCATAGTCAGCTCCTGGTCTTTTTTTATGCTGACTGTATAGAGCTTCTCCATCTTTGGCTGCAAAGAATATAATCATTCTGATTTCGGTATTGACCACCTGGTGATGTCCATGTGTAGAGTCTTCTCTTGTGTTGTTGAAAGGCGTTTGCTATGACCAGTACATTCTCTTGGCTAAACTTTGTTAGCCTTTGCCCTGTTTCATTCTGTACTTCAAAGCCAAATTTGCTGTTACTCCAGGTATTTCTTGACTTCCTACTTTTTCATTCCAGTCCCCTATAATGCAAAGGACATCTTTTCTGGGTGGTAGTTCTAGAAGGTCTTGTAGGTCTTCATAGACCCATTCAACTTCAGCTTCTTCAGCATTACTATCAAATGTGCAGACACCAATGCAAATAAATGAAATCCTGAATCTGCCTGCAATGTGGGAGGCCCAGGTTCAGTCCCTGGGTCAGGAAGACCCCCTGGAGTAGGATATGGCAAACCACTCCAGTAGTCTTGCCTGGAGAATTCCATGGGTGGAGGACCCTGGCTGGCTATAGTCCATGGGGTCACAAAGAGTTGGACGTTACTGAGCACTAAGACACCAAAGAAATAACCTGCACCCTTCCATGTTCACTGCAGCAGTATTCACAATAGCCCAGACATGGAAATAACCGAAGTGTCCATTCATGAATGAATGAAGGAAATATATATATATATATATATATATATATATATATATATATATATGGAATGTTACTTACCCATGAAAAGAAGGATTCTGCCATTTGTGACAGCATGATCGACCTTGAGGCATCATGCTTAGTGAAATAGGTCAGACAGAGAAAGACATACTGAATGACCTCACTTACATGTGCAATCTGAAAAAAGCTGAAGTCAGAAACAAAGAATTGATCGGTCGTTTCCAGGGACTAAGGGGAAAGGGGAGTTGGGAAGGTGTTGATCAAAGTGCACAAACTTCTAGTTATGAGTTCTGGGGCTCTATAGTACAACATGATGACTTTAGTTAATAATACTATATTGTATACTTGAAAGTTGCCAGGAAAGTAAATGTTAAATGTGCTCAGCACAACGATGTAATTATCTAAGGATAATTTCTCCTTTAACCAAGATCAGTTACCCTGTAAGAACACAGATTTTGTGTTTAATTTGTCAACAAGTGGTTTATCCTCTGGAAATGTCCTCCAATGAATTTTAGCTGCTAATATCAAGATTTCTTTGCAATGTGATGTCATTACTCTTCTCATCAGAAGGTGAAGTCTATTTCTCCAACATCTTCAGTATTGGCTGCCTTCGTCATTTGATTTGATTTACAATAGAATGTGCCATTTTAGAGATTAGGAAGCAAAGGAGGTTAAGTATTTTGTCCAAGGTCACACAGTCAGGAAGCATATAAGCCCTGGCAGTCTAGATCCAAAGTTCATGCTCTAAATAGGCATATTATATTGTTATGTAGTGATATGTTGTATCTTATAACATATGTTATATGTTAACGTAGTGAATCATTATATAAAGCATCCAAACTAGGTGATACCAGTTTCCTGTAAAAAAAAAAAAAAAAGAAAGAAAGATATATCAAAAAAAAAAAAAAAACAAGTCCCATTTTTCAAGTCTAATTCAAAGTTGTTAAAATATTATCACCACCATCATGTGAGGATGAGATTTTCAAAAGCTTTTATCATTGGTCTGTTATTACTCTCTATGGTAAGAAATTGTGGACTGTACAAATGCACTCCAATACTGATAACCAAATTGATAAAAAATGAAGGATTAGCACAAGATAATCATATGGATTGGAAGTCATCTAAGTACTACTAAGAAACCACTAGAAGAAATTTAATATATAAGACCTGAAGCAATGATAACAGAGGAAGGATAATGTAATAACAGTAGAAAAATGAAGCAGAGTTTTTGGGTTATTTGTCAGTGAAAGTGTGGTACATACGAAGATTAACAAGAAAAGAGTTACACTCAGAGAAGTTATTCCAGTCAGAGAATTTTATCCTGAATATGATTCTTAAAGCAAATACTTTTAAAGGCACATTATCATAAAATCATCACTTAATTTTATAATTATGGTTTGAAAATCTTAATCAAATATGCACGATGACTCTAAACAAGATGCAAAATAAGATCACTGTGTTGCAGAATCACACAAAATATCACAAATATATAATACTTGTAAAAAACAAATCTCTATCATATGCTACCATCTATTTAATATTTGTTGACCAATGACAGTGCATTTGGCTATATATATTCTATGCAAGGGTTTACATAAAGCACATGATATTTGGTCTCTATTAGTTTACAATTTACAGTGTGAAGAAAGATCAAACTTACAAATGTCACATATGTTTCAAGTGAGTCAGAGCATCACATCACTGAGTTACACTCAAAAGGGATTTCTGAAGAATAATTATATCAATTATAATTCAGTTCAGTTCAGTCGCTCAGTCATGTCCTACTCTCCACGACCCCATGAATCACAGCACGCCAGGCCTCCCTGTCCATCACCAACTCCCAGAGTTCACTCAAACTCACGTCCACAGAGTCGGTGATGTCATCCAGCCATCTCATTCTCTGCCTTCCCCTTTTCCTCTGCCCCCCAACCTTTCCTAGCATCAGAGTCTTTTCCAGTGAGTCAACTCGTCGCATGAGGTGGCCAAAGTACTGGAGTTTCAGCTTTAACATTAGTCCTTCCAATGAACACCCAAGATTCATCTCCGTTTGAATGGACTGGTTGGATCTCCTTGCAGTACAAGGGACTCTCAAGAGCCTTCTCCAACACCACAGTTCAAAAGCATCAATTCTTCTGCTATCAGCTTTCTTCACAGTCCAACTCTCACATCCATACATGACCACGGGAAAAACCATAGCCTTGACTAGACAGACCTTGGTTGGCAAAGGAATGTCTCTGCTTTTTAATATACTATCAAGGTTGGTCATAACTTTCCTTCCAAGGAGTAAGCGTCTTTTAATTTCATGGCTGCAATCAGCATCTGCAGTGATTTTGGAGCCCAAAAAAATAAAGTCTGACATTGTTTCCACTGTTTTTCCATCTATTTCCCATGAAGTGATGGGACCAGATGCCATGATCTTCGTTTTCTGAATGTTGAGCTTCAAGCCAACCTTTTCACTCTCCTCTTTCACTTTCATCAAGAGGCTTTGAGTTCCTCTTCACTTTCTGCCATAAGGGTGGTGTCATCTGCATATCTGAGGTTATTGATATTTCTCCCAGCAATCTTGATTCCAGCTTGTGCTTCTTCCAGCCCAGCGTTCCTCATGATGTACTCTGCATATAAGTTAAATAAGCAGGGTGACAATATACAGCCTTGATGTATTCCTTTTCCTATTTGGAACCAGTCTGTTGTTCCATGTCCAGTTCTGACTGTTGCTTCCTGACCTGCATACAGGTTTCTCAAGAGGCAGGTCAGGTGGTCTGGGATTCCCATCTCTTTCAGAATGTTCCACAGTTTATTGTGATCCACACAGTCAAAGACTTTGGCATAGTCAATGAAGCAGAAATAAATGTTTTTCTGGAACTCTCTTGCTTTCTCCATGATCCAGCGGATGTTGGCAATTTGATCTCTGGTGCCTCTGCTTTTTCTAAAACCTGCTTGAACATCTGGGACTTCACAGTTCAAGTATTGCTGAAGCCTGGCTTGGAGAATTTTGAGCATGACTTTACTAGCGTGTGAGATGAGTGCAATTGTGCGGTAGTTTGAGCATTCTTTGGCATTCCCTTTCTTTGGGATTGGAATGAAGACTGACCTTTTCTAGTCCTGTGGCCACTTCTGAGTTTTCCAAATTTGCTGGCATATTGAGTGCAGCACTTTTACAGCATCCTCTTTCAAGATTTGAAATAGCTCAACTGGAATTCCATCACCTCCACTAGCTTTGTTCATAGTGATGCTTTGTAAGACCCACTTGACTTCACATTCCAAGATGTCTGGCTCTAGGTCAGTGATCACATTATAGTGACTATCTTGGTCGTGAAGATCTTTTTTTTTACAGTTCTTCTGTATATTCTTGCCACCTCTTCTTAATATCTTCTGCTTCTGTTAGGTCCATACCATTTCTGTCCTTTATCGAGCCCATCTTTGCATGAAATATTCCCTTGGAATCTCTAATTTTCTTGAAGAGATCTCTTGTTTTTCCTATTCTGTTGTTTTCCTCTATTTCATTGCATTGATCACTGAGGAAGGCTTTCTTATCTCTCCTTGTTATTCTTTGGAACTCTGCATTCAGATGCTTATATCTTTCCTTTTCTCCTTTGCTTTTCACTTCTCTTCTTTTCACAGCTATTTGTAAGGCCTCCTCAGACAGCCATTTTGCTTTTTTGCATTTCTTTTCCATGGGGATGGTCTTGGTCCCTGTCTCCTGTACAATGTCACGAACCTCCATCCAGAGTTCATCAGGCACTCTATCTATCAGATCTAGTCCCTTAAATCTATTTCTCACTTCCACTGTATAATCGTAAGGGATTTGATTGAGGTCATATCTGAATGGTCTAGTGGTTTCCCCTACTTTCTTCAGTTTAAGTCTGAATTTGGCAATAAGGAGTTTGCTCCTGGTCTTGTTTTTGCTAACTATATACAGCTTCTCCATCTTTGGCTGCAAAGAATATAATCAATCTGATTTCGGTGATGTCCACGTGTAGAGTCTTCTCTTGTGTGGTTGGAAGAGAGTGTTTGCTATGACCAGTGCGTTCTCTTGACAAAACGCTATTAGCCTTTGCCCTGCTTCATTCCGTGCTCCAAGGCCAAATTTGCCTGTTACTCCAGGTGTTTCTTGACTTCCTACTTTTGCATTCCAGTCCCCTATAATAAAATGACATCTTTTTTGGCTGTTAGTTCTAAAAGGTCTTGTAGGTCATCATAGAACCGTTCAAGTTCGGCTTCTTCAGCATTACTGGTTGGGGCATCGGCCTGGATTACTGTAATATTGAATGGTTTGCCTTGGAAACGAACAGAAATCATTCTGTCGTTTTTGAGATTGCATCCAAGTACTGCATTTCGGACTCTTTTGTGGACCATGATGGCTACTCCATTTCTTCTAAGGGATTCCTGCCCACAGTAGTAGATATAATGGTCATCCGAGTTAAATTCACCCATTCCAGTCCATTTTAATTCATTGATTCCTAGAATGTCTATGTTCACTCTTGTCATCTCCTTTTTGACCACATCCAATTTGCTTTGATTCATGGACCTAACATTCCATGTTCCTATGCAATATTGCTCTTTACAGCATCAGACCTTGCTTCTATCACCGGTCACATCCACAACTGGGTATTGGTTTTGCTTTTGTTCCATCCCTTCATTCCTTCTGGGGTTATTTCTCCACTGATCACCAGTAGCATACTGGGCACCTACCGACCTGGGGAATTCCTCATTCAGTATCCTATCATTTTGCCCTTTGATACTGTTCATGGGGTTCTCAAGGCAAGTATACTGAAGTGGTTTGACAACTATCAATTATAATTGATAGTTCTGGAGATACCTTCTAGATTTCTTTACCCTAGCAATAATATATAATTTGAAAACAGCAATCATCATTGAATATGTTTGACCAGGTACCAAATTAAGAATGAAAATTAATGCTTCCCAACGTATATCTGGTGTTTTTAACTTTTACTTCTTGCACTGTTAAAAATAAAATTTGTAATAAAAAAATCAAATAAACTAAAACAATAGTAGAAAGCACTGATTTCTTATTGACTTTCAGTAATGTGATCAGCTATGGCTGACAAAGACCTTGAATGTCTACATCCTTTCTCCTCTCTGGAATATCATATTCTGCTGCTTGATAACAATAAGGAATAATATGACATGATTTAGATGAAGAGAAAAAAGAAAGAAAAAGGAGCCAAAAGCAGGTACCAGAGGCAATTTCTGATGAACAAACAAGTTCAGTTCAATCACAGTGAAAAATCAATGACATGAAAATGGACTGCTAAATCACGCTCTGGCCATTTCAGAATGTCTCCATCAACACTTGCAATTTCTATCTATTATCTCTATCTCCCAGGAAGTCTCTCCCTTCCTCCCTGTTGACTTGGTGCTATAATACAATATTTCAAAGTGTTTAAAGTTTTATGGTTCATGTTTCTACATTAGACCTGTATATGCTCTAGAAGACTTCTAAACAATCGAACACTCCTCCCTTCTTTCAAAAAGAAAAAAGAAATTTCAAAGCCATTCTCAAATAACACCTGACTTCCTGACATTAACCTGAGTACTTAATTCTGTGTGAGCATGCTATGTCACTTCAGTCATGTCACTCTCTGGGGCCCTATGGACTCTAGCCCACCAGGCTCCTCTTGTCCTCCAGGTTAGATACTGGAGTGGGTTGCCATGCCCTTCTCCAGGGGATCTTTCTGGCCCAGGAATCAAACCTGTGTGTCTTCTGTTTCCTGCACTAGCAGGTGGGCTCTTTACCACTGTGCCACTTAACCTCAAATTCAAAAGCAGAATATTTTTATCTCTGAATTTAACCAAATATTTGCAACCACTTTTTGATCTATAGGTCACTTTGGTATCTTGTAAAGCCTGGCCTCCTTTTCATAATAATGTTTTTAAATGAATATAATGCATTAAATTAAACATAAAAATATATTGAAATATAGTTTTTAAAAACTTACATTATTTCCTTATTAATTACTAAAGTAATAAGTTCTAATAGTATACTCAATAATTACAGTAATCTTGAAGTGTTAATGAGCATGAACTACTGATTAAAATATCTGCAATAGCTGCTTCATGATGTATAAAATCTCTCATTTTTATTAGTGACAAAGTTACATGCACTTCTGGCACTACAGTGATATAGACACAAGCTTTTGTCTCTCATAATGCATGGATTTTTGTGTTGAAACCCTGAATCCTTCCACAGACCCTTGAGAGCCCATGGACCTCAGGTTAAGAATCTCTCTAAGAGAAGCATAAACTGTCACCTTAAAGAGCTCTTTTTCATATTCTTCTTTCAGGAATGCTAACAGTGATTTGAGCATTATCTGGTATTACTCTGCAAAGTAATATCCAAATATTTCTAACAAGCTGTCTCTTCTCTGTAAACATTAATGCCAGGTTCTGTTTATGGTATCTTTGAAAAGGTCTGGGAAGAGAGACTATCAGTGCTGAGTTCCTGTTCTCACTTTGCTTGGAACATAGCCTAATATAATTGTCTTGTGTGCTCAAGGTATGCTTTTAATAGGAATAATTTGTTTGTTCATTTTTATCACCTCCCTCAAAAGCCACTACCCACATATATAGAATTTGATTGGCACTATGTTATTAGTAACAAGAAGGAGACTAGTGGTTCTCATGACCCACTACTTATACCTGTTGTATAAAAGTATTACTATATTTGACAGGATGGTAATTTGTACCTCTCTCTGCATCCTATAACTGTCTCTGTGGAAAATATTTTAGCTAAAACATTTAAATTTGTCAAGTAAAGATGCTGCAAAATGTATTCTTTCCACTGCAAGCAGACAACTGCCAGTAATATAACGATGATGGAGATAGCTTCAGACATGCTGAGTACACTCCTATGCATACCCCTATTAATCATACAGAAATTAATTTTTACAAAGTACTAAATAGAAACATATTAATGGAAAAAATTTATAAGAAGCAGATAGATAGCGTTATATTAAGGATGTTGGCTGCATTGGAAACAGAATGTCAACAATCAGGAAAGGCATCCTTGTATACTCTTTAAAGGGGTTCTTCAGTCATTTCGTGATAAACAGTGCGTGATCACTTGATTTTGGAAAAATAAAAAGGAAGAATAATGTAATGAAATTGTTTCAGTGAGAGTCCCATAACGAAACTGCCCTCAGTTTTGGTCTTCTTCCTTTGGGCTTCCTCATGGAGTACAAAAGAGTAATGGCAGAAGTACTTGCCATTTTTTCTTCTCTTCTCCTTTCACCACTTTCTTTTAGGTGATAAAACTAAATGAATTATATATTTTGCTATGGTTATTTTTAAACATTCATTTTAAGCTGAACAAATCCATGTCAGTCTCAAATTCAAGTAGTTTCATAATAATTACAAAGCACAGTAGTTATATTCCCCATTTCTCCTTCAGTTTCTGAGGTTATCAATTTCAGGAAGTAACCAGTTGCAATTCTTTAAGCTCATTCTCCTTTTGCTTCTGCATTTGATGCCATTTCCTGATGTCTGAGTTTTTACTATAACACTCCACAACTGGAGGATAAGGATTTAAATCTCTCATAGTGATAAAGTAAAGTGAAAGTCACTCAGTCATGTCTAAGTCTGCAACACTGTGTGAACTGTAGCCCACCAGGCTCCTCTGTCCATGGAATTCTCCAAGCAAGAATACTGAAGCGGGTTGCCATTTCCTTCTCTAGGGGATCTTCACAACCTGGGATTGAACCCAGGTCTCCTGCATTGCAGGCATACTCAATCCATAGGATATTGTATTCTCTACTCACACTTCCCTTCCTCATTCCCTTCTAATACAGAAGCATTGGAATTTCAAGGATTGGTACTCAGGGCATCTAAAACTGTAACTTATCACCAATGAGAATTAAATGTTCAACTGATAAATATTAATTTCTGTACAAATTTTAATTTTATTGGAACAATTAATGGGAGTGGGGGTCTGATTTTCCACTTCTTCTTCATCATCAATAGAAACTTGTGCAATTTTCCTTCTGTTCCAATATTTCAATCTGGCTGGTTATTCCCAAGGTGTGTTGCTTAGTTATCCCAGTATTTCTCTTGTTGTTTATCCAGTACATCACTGTTACCTCTGAGATGTTTTTTAATCTTCTCCTTTCTGAATTCAATATGATCCTATTTCTTGGTTTAGTCATCATTTTGTGAGATTATCTTCTAGTAGTTTCTAGAGAAATGGCATGTTGGATGAATTTTAAAGATACTTCATGCATGAAAAGATCATTATTCTTTCCCCATACTCATTTTTACTGACCTTAGAATTCTAGACTAGAAATTTTGGGCCAGAAATTTTGAAGACTAAGTACCAGTGTCTAGTCTTACAGAGGGACGTAATTCCAAACCTTTTTCTGATGTGTTTTTATTCCTCAGTGACTTTAAGAATTATTTTTATCTCTCATGAAATTTCATGATTAACATAAATTTATAAGATTTTTTTCATTAATCATTACATGAGAACTTTAATTCTGGAAACATTATTTATTGATGTTTTTAAGTATTTTTTCACGTGTTTGTAGAGCTGTTTTTATAGGACTTCCCAGATGAGCACTCTAATTTTATCTTTCGTTTTTTTTTTTCTTGAGATATGTCTCAACGTATTTCTACTGATTCTCCCAAAAATTTCAGTTGACTTTCATATACTAGATGTTTAAAAAAAGATATTTATATACTACTTTGGTATTTAGGTTTTGATGATTCTGTATAATTTCATGGTTTGTCTTAATGCATACCAACTTAATTGCAGTCTAGGTAATTTTTATATTGGCTTACTATAAAATATACCCATACCTAATATTTGGCCATGTATACTTTGCACATAAACACCACAAAAACATAGATTTTTCTTATGAATAAATTTTAAAACATCAAATAGGTGAGTTTATTTTACTGAAAACAATTTATCACTTAAATATATGTTCATCTTTATTATCAGAAATTATGACTCTATAGAGGTTTCCCAAGTGGCACTAGTGGTAAAGAATCCTCCTGCCAATGGAAAGAAGGAAAGATAGATGCCGTTTCAATCCCTGGGTCAGAAAGACCCCCTGGAGGAGGGTATGGCAACCCTCTCCAGTACTTTTGTCTGGGGAATTCTATGGACAGAGGAGCCTGGTAGGCTATAATCCATAGGTTCACAAAGAGTCAACAAGACTGAAGTGACAGCACACATGCATACCTGCGCTCATGAACTATTAAAACTTGATTTCAGACAGGAGGAAGGACATAAAAGTTTAGGAGGCTCCATGATTGCCCTCAATCACACAATGTGTACATGACAGGGCAATTATAGAATAATGAATACATATCAAGTGGGTCTTAGGAAGCATTACTATGAACAAAGCTTAGCTATTTCAAATCCTAAAAGATGCTATTAAAGTGCTGCACTCAATATGCCAGCAAATTTGGAAAACTCAGCAGTGGCCACAGGACTGGAAAGGGTCAATTTTCATTCCAATCCCAAACAAAGGTAATGCCAAAGAAAATGCAAACTATTGCACAATTGCATTCATTTAATATGCTAGCAAGGTAATGCTCAATATTCTTCAAGCTATGCTTCAACAGCGAATATGTCAAGGCTGTATTTTGTCATCCTGCTTATTTAACTTATATTCAGGGTACATCATGTGAAATGCCAGGCTGGATGAAGCTCAAACTGGAATCAAGATTGCCAGGAGAAATATCAGTTACCTCAGTTATGCAAATAACACCACCCTAATGGCACAAAGCAAAAAGGAACAGAAGAGCCTCTTGATGAAGGTGAAAGGGGAGAGTGAAAAAGCTAGCTTAAAACACAACGTTCAAAAAACTAAGAGCATAGCATCTAGTCCCATCACTTCATAGCAAATAGATGGGAAAACAATGGAAAAAGTGACAGACTTTATTTTGGAGGGCTCCAAAATCACGGCAGATGGTGACTGCAGTCATGAAATTAAAAGCGGTCTTGCTTCTTGGATGGAAAGCTATGACAAACCCAGACAGCGTATTAAAAAGCAGAGAGATTAAAATGTCTGTATAGTCAAAGCTATGGTTTTGCCAGTTGTCATGTATGGATATGAGAGTTGGATGATAAAAAAGCTGGGCACTGAGGAATTGATGCTTTTGAACTGTGGTGTTGGATAAGACTCTTCTGTGTCCTTTGGACTGCAAGGAGATCAAACCAGTCAATCTTAAAGGAAATCAACCCTGAATATTCATTGGAAGGACTGGGAATGGAACTGAAGCTCCAACACTTTGGCCACCTGATGTGAAGAGCCAGCTCATTGGAAAAGACCATGATTCTGGGAAAGACTGAGGGCAAGAGGAGAAGGGGGAGACAGAGCATGAGATGGTTGGATGGCATAATTGACTCAATGGACATGAGTTTGAGCAAACTCTAGGAGATAGTGAAGGACAAACAAGCCTGGCATGCTGCAGTCAATGGGGTCACAAAGAGTCAGACACAGCTGAGCAACTGAGCAACAACAATATATAATTATAATATGAGCTTCACCAGTGGGTCACCAGTAAGTCTGCCTGCCAGTGCAGGAGACACAAGACATGCAGTTGGGAATGTCTTCCTCACCAGGAAGGGAACTTCCAGGGTCAGGAAGATCCCCTGAAGGACAAGCTGGCAACCCACTGAAGTATTACCAGGGAAATCCCATGGACATAGTAGCCCGGCAGGCTATACTCCATGGGGTTGCAAAAGAGTCAGATGTGACTTAGTGACTAAAACAACAACAATGACTCTATAGATAGGATGTAGAGATCCTACAATGACTATAAACCACATGACCACTATTATAAATGCTACTTTTCTTTTCTCCTTATTTTAATACCAAACCCAGAGAACCCTCTTCAAGGCTCCCACCTTCATTCACAAACAAAGGTAGACATGTGTGCAAATGTGCATATAACATTTGATTTCCTGTCAAAATATAAAGTTTTAAAGATCATTTTCTTCTCTTTTTAAAGGAAAATATGGAGAAGAATCACTTCTGGAATGGCAGAGTCAATGTAAAATATTATCAGACCATAAAATGCAAGCAGTGATACACAAACATTAGTGACCTTGAGGAAATCATTCTAAGTAGAAAAAATTGTCACAAAAAGACCACATACACATTAATCCATTTATTTGTAATATGCAAAACAGGCAAATCTATAGAGACGGAGAGTCAATGAGTGCATGGCTAGGTCTATGTTGTAGAGAGAACACAGCAATGTTGGGTACAGGGTTTGTTTGATCTGTGATGAAAGTATTCTAAAATTAGATTGTAATGATGGTTGCACAACTTTATGAATATGCTAAAACCCATTGAATTGTAGACTTTAAATAGGTAAATTTTATGGTATGTGAAGTATTTATTTCTCAAACTCTTTTAAAATAAATGTGCTTTTTATAGAAAATGAAAAATATAATGCTGTAGACAGGGTCCATTGTATATTCCCTTATACAAATATAGCACTCGTGTTTATTTATATTTTTTCTTCTAATCACATTTTGTTTACATTCATTCTGTAAATTTTGTATTCTAATTTCACAATACAGACTATACAGTAAGTATTTTCCACCTGAGGAAAGCTTGTTAATATAATATATCTGCTTAATATTCCAAGAATTAAACATTTTGTAATTTGCCTAACCAATTAACTAATGTTGGACATTTAGCACTTGGTTCTTCACATTGTTTACAGTAGATAACGTAGAACTTCAGAGGGTCTAAGAGATTCATATATAAAGGTTCTATGAAAATTCACTATATAAATTCAAGAATTATCTGATACTGAAATTAAATTTTTTTTTATTGGAGGCTAATTATTTTACAATATTATATTGGTTGGTTTCGCCATACATTGACATGAATTCACCCCGGGTGTACATGAGTTCCCCCTCCCGAATTCCCCTTCCACCTCCCTCCTCTCCTTATCCTCTCTCTGGGTCATCCCCGCATACCAGCCTGGAGCATCCTGTAACATGCATCGACCCTGAACTGGCGATTCATTTCACATATGATAATATACATGTTTCAATGCCATTCTCCCAAACCATCCCACCCTCATCCTCTCCCACAGAGTCCCAAAGACTGTTCTATACATCTGTGTCTCTTTTGCTGTCTCGTATACAGGTTTATCATTTACATCTTTCTAAATTCCATATATATGCGTTAGTATACTGTATTGGTGTTTTTCTTTCTGGCTTACTTCACTCTGTATAATAGGCTCCAGTTTCATCCACCTCATTAGAACTGATTCAAATGCATTCTTTTTAATGGCTGAGTATGAAAAGGTTGGCTTGAAGCTCAACATTCAGAAAACAAAGATCATGGCATCTGGTCCCATCACTTCATGGGAAATAGATGGAAAAACAGTGGAGACAGTGTCAGACTTTATTTTTTTGGGCTCCAAAATCACTGCAGATGCTGATTGCAGCCATGAAATTAAAAGACGCTTGCTCCTTGGAAGGAAAGTTATGACCAACCTTGATAGTATATTAAAAAGCAGAGACATTACTTTGCCAACCAAGGTCCGTCTAGTCAAGGCAATGGTTTTTCCCGTGGTCATGTATGGATGTGAGAGTTGGACTGTGAAGAAGGCTGACCGCCGAAGAATCGATGCTTTTGAACTGTGGTGTTGGAGAAGACTCTTGAGAGTCCCTTATACTGCAAGGAGATCCAACCAGTCCATTCTGGAGGAGATCAATCCTGGATGTTCATTGGAGGGACTGATGCTAAAGCTGAAACTGCAATACTTTGGCCACCTCATGAGACGAGTTGACTCACTGGAAAAGACTCTGATGCTGGGAAAGGTTGGGGGCGGGAGGAGAAGGGGACGACGGAGAATGAGATGGCTGGATGGCATCACCGACTCTGTGGACATGAGTTTGAGTGAACTCCGGGAGTTGGTGATGGACAGGGAGGCCTGGCGTGCTGTGATTCATGGGGTCGCGGAGAGTCGGACACGACTGAGCGACTGAACTGAACTGAACTGAATACTCCATTGTGTATATGTACCAAAGCTTTCTTATCCATTCGTCTGCAGGTGGACATCTAGGTTGCTTCCATGTCCTGGCTATTATAAACAGTGCTGCAATGAACATTGGAGTACATGTGTCTCTTTCAATTCTGGTTTCCTCGGTGTGTATGCCCAGGAGTGCAATTGCTGGATCATATGGCAGTTCTATTTCCAGTTTTTTTAGGAATCTCCACACTGTTCTCCATAGTGGCTGTACTAGTTTGCATTCCCACCAACAGTGTAAGAGGGTTCCCTTCTCTCCACACCCTCTCCAGCATTTCTTGCATGTAGACTTTTGGATAGCAGCCATTCAGACTGGTGTGAAATGGTATCTCATTCTGGTTTTGATTTGCATTTCTCTGATTATGAGGGATGTTGAGCATTTTTTCATGTGTTTGTTAGCCATCTTTATGTCTTCTTTGGAGAAATGTCTGTTTAGTTCTTTGGCCCATTTTTTGATTGGGTCATTTATTTTTCTGGAATTGAGCTGCAGGAGCTGCTTGTATATTTTGGAAATTAATCCTTTATCAGTTGTTTCATTTGCTATTATTTTCTCCCATTCTGAAGGCTGTCTTTTCACCTTACTTATAGTTTCCTTTGTTGTGCAGAAGCTTTTGATTTTAATTAGGTCCCATTTGTTTATTTTTGCTTTTATTTCCAATATTCTGGGAGGTGGGTCTTGGAGGATCCTTCTGTGATTTATGTCAGAGAGTGTTTTGCCTACGTTCTCCTCTAGGAGTTTTATAGTTTCTGGTCTTACATTTAGCTCTCTAATCCATTTTGAGTTTATTTTGGTGTATGGTGTTAGGAAGTGTTATAGTTTCATTCTTGTACAAGTGGCTGACCAGTTTACCCAGCACCACTTGTTAAAGAGACTGTCTTTTCTCCATTTTATTTTTCTTGCCTCCCTTGAGATTCATATATAAAGTTTCTATGAAAATTCACTATATAAATTCAAGAACTATCTGATACTGAAGTTAATTTTGAATGAAATAGATATCCTGACTTTTTGCTTGGTCAATTTCTCCATTTTTACAAAGTCCATTTGTTCTGTTTCCATACTTCACAAGCGCCAATCAAGTTTACACAAATATATTCTGTCATGTACATGTTCCTAATTCTTTGGGCATTCTTCCTTTTTTAGTGCTTAAAAAAAGACATTCAGTATGTAAACACAAATCAGTCAAGAAAAATAGCTACAGTAGTCAAAATAGCATAAAATTGGTGAAAGAATAGACAAATATTAATAGATCAATAGAACAGAATATAGAACTAGAAACAGACCCAAGCAAATATACTCAACTAAATTTGGGGCTCCCCTCGTGGCTCAGTTGGTAAAGAATTCACCTGAAATGCAGGAGACCTGGATTTGATCCCTGGGTCAGGAAGATCTCCTGGAGAAGGAAATGGCAACCCACTCCAGTATTCTTACCTGGGAAATCCCAGGGACAAAGGAGTATAGTAGGCTACAGTCCATGGGGTTGCAAGAGTTGGACATGACTTAGCAATTAAACCACCACCAATTTTTTAATCAAAAAGAAAAAAACAATCAAATGCAGAAACAAAGTCTTTTTAACAAATGGAATAATTGACATTTAGTTAAGACAACTGGATATTTGGTACAAGAAAATAAATCTAAACATTGACCTGCTACTTCCACAAAACTTAACTCAAAAATAGATCATGATGGTGGTATTCAGTCACTAAGTCACATCTGCTTCTTTGTGATCCCATGAACTGTAGCCTACCAGGCTTCTCTGTCCATGGGATTCTTCAGACAAGAATACTGGAGTGGGTTGCCATTTCCTTCTCCAGGGGATCTTCCAGAACCAGGGATCAAAACTGGACTTAATCAACACTAAAAACTTCTTCTCTTAGGAAAGTACTGTTCAAAAAATGAAAAGACAAGGCATAGTCCTGGAGAAAACATTTGTATAACAAATATCTGATAAAAGACTTGAATTCTTTAGTTCATAATGAACTCCTAAAACTCAACATTAAGAAATCAAACAACTCAGTGTAAAGGGGGGACAGAAGACCCTAACAGATACCTCAACAAAAAAGATATATGAATAGAAAATATGCATACAAAAATATGTTCAACATTATATATCATTAAGAGAATTAAAATAAATTACTATCCACCATATGCCTATTAGAATGGTTAAAATCTAAAACACGGACAAGATCAAATGTTGGTGAAGATGTGGGAAGCAACAGGAAATAACTGCCAATGGGAATGCAAAATGGCACAGCTACTTTGGAAATAGTTTCTAAGCTTTTTATTTTACATAACTAAACATACTCTTATCACATTATTTTTGCAATCCCATTTCTTGGTACTAACCCAAAGTTGAAAACATACTCACAAAAAAACACGCACAAGAAAAACTGATAAAGATTGGAAACACCCAAGATGTCTTTCAATAAGTGAATGGACTATTGCTATTCAGCAACAAGAAGAAATGAGGTGCTGTCAAGCCACAAAAAGAAATGAACACTTGACTGCACATTGTTTAGTGAAGAAAGTCAGTCTAAATGACTATATACTGTTTAATTCCAACTATATGACATTCTAGAAAAGGCAAAACTATAGAGATAGTAAAGAAAAAAAATGTAGTTATCATGGGTTGGAGTTGGCAGGGAGTAGAGAAGAGCAATGAATAGGTATGGCAGGAGGCATTTTAAGGCAGTGAAACTATACTGTGCTTAGTCACTCAGTCGTGTCTGACTCTTTGTGACCCCATGGACTGGCCCACCAGCTCTGCTGTCCATGGGAATTCTTCAGGCAAGAAAATTGGAGTGGGTTGCCATTTCCTTCTCCAGAAACTATACTGTATGATACTGTAATGGTTGATACATGACATTGTATGCATTTAGCAAAACATGTGGAACTTTATGACATAAAGAGTGAAACAAAGTAAACTATGGATATTAGGCAATAATAATTTACTGATATTGGCGCATCAATTGTTCATTTGTTCAATGTTGAAAAAACTGAACAATGTTCATTGTTCAATTGATTCATCAACAAATATACCACACCAATGAAAATGCTTATTATAGAAAAAACAGACTTGGGGAGAGGGAATATATGAGAACTCCATACGTTCCTAAAAAATAGTCTATTACTTTAAAAAATTAAATAATAAACGACCTTTCCACTTAAAGTCCCAAACGACTCCTGGAAAATCACAAAGGATTTGTTCTTTCATTTTGTAAAATTAGGGGTACTAGGAATAACTAGAATTATTTGACATGTTTACTAATGATGAGTTGCATGGAAGTGTCAAGTCAGAATAGGCAGGTTTCCTTGTGTTAAATTTGTATTGATAAAGTCTTATTGATATATTTATTACAGAACATGTACACTGTATGGGAGGTCATTGTCCTTGTTGCTCATTACTTGTTCCCCTTTGTTAGTATCTCGTGGTTGCTTTGCCTCATATATTAGAAATAGTGTTTTCAATTCATAAATTTGTTTCATTTTAAAGTGTTAACTTGGCTGTAACTTTACTTCTTTATCCCCCCCCCACAAGCACAGTGCCCAGCAGTTTATTTTTTTTTTAATTTTAAATTTTATTGGAGGCTAATTATTTTACAATATTATATTGGTTGTTTTTGCCATACATTGA
The DNA here is from genome assembly GCF_049115385.1 of Moschus berezovskii. Classification (NCBI taxonomy): domain Eukaryota; kingdom Metazoa; phylum Chordata; class Mammalia; order Artiodactyla; family Moschidae; genus Moschus; species Moschus berezovskii. The sequence goes on along the minus strand of NC_142464.1, from coordinate 40,356,674 downwards.
CATGAATCCGCCCTGGGTCTTCTCAACTATTGGTCTTCAACTGAAGATTTACGTCATTTAACTATGGAGTTTGTCGTAATATACAGATATTTAGGACTTCTTCAGACTTCTTTATAGTCTTCGTATATTTACTATATTTTAGTGATATGATTAGTATAGTCACAGTCCATGTCAATTTATTTATATCTGAAGTTTCCTTACTATATAAATTATTACTTACTATCTAATTTGTGTATATTAAATTTAAAATGTAGAAGGTGGGAATACAAGGAACATAACGAAGGTGGGAATAAAAGGAATATACCTCAACATAATAAAAGTTATATATGACAAACCCACAGCAAACATTATCCTCAATGGTAAAAAATTGAAAGCATTTCCCCTAAAGTCAGGAACAAGACAAGGGTGCCCACTCTCACCACTACTATTCAACATAGTTCTGGAAGTTTTCGCCACAGCAATCAGAATAGAAAAAGGCATAAAAGAAATCCAAATTGGAAAAAAAGAAGTAAAACTCTCACTGTTTGCAGAAGACATGATCCTCTACACAGAAAACCCTAAAGACTCTACCAGAAAATTACTAGAGCTAATCAATAAATATAGTAAAGGTGCAGGATGTAAAATCAACACACAGAAATCCCTTGTATTCCTATACACTCACAATGAGAAAATAGAAAGAGAAATTAAGAAAACTATTCCATTCACTGTTGCAACGAAAAGAATTAAATACTTAGGAATATACCTACCTAAAAAACAAAAGACCTGTACATCAGTTCAGTTCAGTTGCTCAGTCGTTTCCAACTCTCCGTGACCCCATGAATCACAGCACGCCAGGACTCCCTATCCATCACCAACTCCCGGAGTTCACTCAAACTCATGTCCACAGAGTCGGTGATGCCATTCAGCCATCTCTTTCTCGGTGGTCCCCTTCTCCTCCGCCCCCAACCTTTCCCAGCATCAGTCTTTTCCAGTGAGTCAACTCGTCGCGTGAGATGGCCAAAGTATTGCAGTTTCAGCTTTAGCATCAGTCCTTCCAATGAACACCCAGGATCGATCTCCCTCAGAATGGACTGGTTGGATCTCCTTGCAGTCCAAGGGACTCTCAAGAGTCTTCTCCAGCACCACAGTTCAAAAGCATCAATTCTTCGGCGATCAGCTTTCTTCACAGTCCAACTCTTACATCCATACATGACCACGGGAACAGAAAGCTATAAAACACTGGTGAAAGTAATCAAAGAGGACACTAATAGATGGAGAAATATACCGTGTTCATGGATTGGAAGAAGAAATATTGTGAAAATGAGTATACTACCCAAAGTAATTTATACATTCAATGCAATCCCTATCAAGCTACCAACGATATTTTTCACAGAACTAGAACAAATAATCTCACAATTTGTATGGAAATACAAAAAACCTCAAATAGCCAAAGCAATCTTGAGGAAGAAGAATGAGATGGCTGGATGGCATCGCCGACTCGATGGACATGAGTTTGAGTGAACTCCAGGAGTTGGTGATGGACAGGGAGGCCTGGTGTGCTGTGATTCATGGGGTCGCAAAGAGTCGGACACGACTGAGCGACTGAACTGAACTGAAGTGAGATTTTGACTGAGATTATGAGAAATCTGCAAAATAAGTAGGGGTACCATGTCCCCCTTCTTGAACACCCCTCCCACCACCCTCCTCCCCATATCCTCCCTCTGGGGCATCCCCCTGCACCAGCCCTAAGCATCCTGTATCATGCGTCGAACCTGGACTGGTGGTTCGTTTCATATATGATAATATACATGTTTCAATGCCATTCTCCCAAATCATCCCACAGTCACCCTCTCCCACAGAGTCCCAAAGACTCTTCTATATACCTGTGTCTCTTTTGCTGTCTCATATACAGGGTTAAGGTTACCCTCTTTCTAAATTCCATATATATGCATTAGTATACTGTATTGATGTTTTTCTTTCTGGCTTACTTCACTCTGTATAATAGGCCCCAGTTTCATCCACCTCGTAAGAACTGATTCAAATGTATTCTTTTTAATGGCTGAGTAATACTCAATTGTGTATATGTACCAAAGCTTTCTTATCCATTCGTCTGCAGACGGACATCTAGGTTGCTTCCATGACCAACTCTTTGCGACCCCATGAATCACAGCACGCCAGGCCTGCCTGTCCATCACCAACTCCCAGAGTTCACTCAAGCTCATGTCCATCGAGTCGGTGATGTTTCAGTTCAGTTCAGTTGCTCAGTCGTGTCCGACTCTTTGCGTCCCCATGAATCACAGCACGCCAGGCCTCCCTATCCATTACCAACTCCCAGAGTTCACTCAAACTCATGTCCACAGAGTCGGTGATGCCATCCAGCCATCTCAATCTCGGTCGTCCCCTTCTCCTCCCGCCCCCAACCTTTCCCAGCATCAGAGTCTTTTCCAGTGAGTCAACTATTTGCATGAGGTGGCCAAAGTATTGCAGTTTCAGCTTTAGCATCAGTCCTTCCAATGAACACCCAGGATCGATCTCCCTTAGAATGGACTGGTTGAATCTCCTTGTGGTACAAGGGACTCTCATGATTAGCCTCCAATAAAAATAAAATAAAATAAAAATATTTTCCATCCAAAAAAAATAAAAAATAAATAAAATGAACCATTTTGAAAATATAAATTATTATCTTTATATGCATTTTGTCCAAAAACTTTTGGAGACTAAACTTTTGTTTTACATACCATAAAAACAATCAAATTCCCTTTCAGTTGCATTATTCTTGTAATGAATTATTATCTAATCTTTGTTTTGCTTGCCTTTCACAATCTCAGCTCTTTAAAGTACATTTTTATACCAATGCATTCATTATTATGTAATGATAAAAGTGATATTTCCAATGGAAATGATGATGATGATGACAGTATCTAACATCTATAATTGAGCTTCTTGTTTTCCAGACACTATTTTCCACATAATACATATAGCAAAGATTTGTTCTTCATTACAAGTCCTTGGAGTAGATACTATAAGTATCTCTCTTTAATCAAAGAGGAAACCCAAGAAAAGATGTTAAACAACTAGCCCAAAGTCCCAGAATTAGTAATTTGTAAAGCCAGTTTCAAACACAGGCTATCTGGTTCCAAGGTCGGTGCTCTTAACACTTATATCAACCATCTTACTGTTAAGCTTCTAAAGATAACTTCTCTTTTTCATTCAGAAGACTCCTCACACATGGTTCTGCCTTTCAAATCCCTGTTGTGATCACCTCTACTTTTTTATAGTGGAGCTATACAGATGCCTTCCCTGATAGCACAGTTGGTAAAGAATCCGCCTGCAATGCAGGAGACCCTGTTCAATTCCTGGGTCAGGGAAGATCCACTGGAGAAGGGATAGGCTACCCACTCCAGTAATGTCGGGCTTCCCCTGTGGCTTAGCTGGAAAAGAATCCACTTGCAAAGCAGGAGACCTGGCTTTGATCTCTAGCTTGGAAAGATCCCCTGGAGAAGGAAAAGGCTGCCAACTCCAGTATTCTGACCTAGAGAAGTCCATGGACTGTATAGTCCATGGGGTCACAAAGAGTCAGACATGACTGAGCGACTTTCACTTTGATACAGATGCCTCAGTTCAGTTCAGTCCAGTTGCTCAGTCATGTCCGACTCTCTGCGACCCCATGGACTATGGCATGCCAGACCTCCCGGTCCATAACCAACTCCAGTTTATTCAAACTCATGTCCATTGAGTTGGTGATGCCCATCCAACAATTTCATCCTTTGTTGTCCGTTTCGCATCCTGCCCTCAATCTTTCCCAGTATCAGGGTCTTTTCCAATGAGTCAGCTCTTTGCATGAGGTGGCCAAAGTATTGGAGTTTCAGCTTCAACATCAGTCCTTCCAGGACTGATCTCTTTTAGGACAGACTGGTTGGATCTCCTTGCAGTCCAACAGACTCTCAAGAGTCTTCTCCAACACCACAGTTCAAAAGCATCAGTTCTTTCGTACTCAGCTTTCTTTACAGTCCAACTCTCACATCCATACATGACCACGGGTAAAACCATAGCCTTGACTAGATGGACGTTTGTTGGCAAAGTAATGTCTCTGCTTTTTAATATGCTGTCTAGGTTGGTCATAACTTTCCCTCCAAGGAGAAGCATCTTTTAATTTCATGATTGCAATCACCATCTAGAGTGATTTTGGAGCCCAAAAACAAAAGTCAGCCACTGTTTCCACTGTTTACCAATCTATTTGCCATGAAGTGATGGGACCAGATGTCATGATCTTGGTTTTCTAAATGTTGAGCTTTAAGCCAACTTATTCACTTTCATCAAGAGGATCTTTTGTTCCTCTTCACTTTCTGCCATAAGGGTGGTGTCATCTACTTATCTGAGGTTACTGATATTTCTCCTGGCAATCTTGATTCCAGCTTGTGCTTCTTCCAGCCCAGCGTTTCTCATGATGTACTCTGCATATAAGTTAAATGTACTCAATTTCCTATTTGGAACCAGTTTGTTGTTCCATGTCTAGTTCTAACTGTTCCTTCCTGACCTGCATACAGGTTTCTCAAGAGGCAGGTCAGGTGGTCTGGTATTCCCATCTCTTTCAGAATTTTCCCCAGTTTGTGGTGATCCACACAGTCAAAGGCTTTGATATAGTCAATAAAGCAGAAATAGATGTTTTTCTGGAACTCTCTGCTTTTTCGATGATCCAGTGCATGTTGGAAATTTGATCTTTGGTGCCTCTGCCTTTTCTAAAACCAGCTTGAACATCTGGAATTTTAAGGTTCGCACATTGCTGAAGCCACGCTTGGAGAATTTTGAGTATTACTTTGCTAGCGTATGAGATGAGTGCAATTGTGCGGTATTTTGAGCATTCTTTGGCATTGCCTTTCTTTGGGATTGGAATTAAAAACTGACTTTTTCCAGTCCCGTGGCCATTGCTGAGTTTTCCAAATTTTCTGGCATATTGAGTGCAACAATTTCACAGCATCATCTTTAGGTTTTGAAATAGCTCAACTGGAATTCCATCACCTCCACTAGTTTTGTTCGTAGTGATCCTTCCTAAGGCCCACTTGACTTCACATCCCAGGAAGTCTGGCTCTAGGGACGTGATCACACAACCGTGATTATCTGGGTCATGAAAATCTTATTTGAATGGTTCTTCTGTGTATTCTTGCCACCTCTTCTTAATATCTTCTGCTTCTGTTAGGTGCATTCCATTCCTATACTTTATTGAGCCCATCTTTGCATGAAATGTTTCCTTGGTATCCTTAATTTTCTTGAAGATACGTCTAGTCTTTCCCATTCTATTGTTTTCCTCAATTTCTTTGCATTAATCCCTGAGGAAGGCTTTCTTATCTCTCCTTGCTCTTCTTTGGAACTCTGCAATCAAATGGGTATATCTTTCCTTTTCCCCTTTGCTTTTCACTTCTCTTCTTTTCACAGCTATTTGTAAGGCTTTCCCAGACAGCCATTTTACTTTTTTTGCATTTCTTTCTCTTGGGAATGGTCTTGCTCCCTGTCTTCTCTACAGTGTCACAAACCTCTGTCCATAGTTCATCAGGCACTCTATCAGATTTAGTCCCTTAAATCTATTTCTCATTTCTCATTTGCAATCATATGGATTTAATTTAGGTCATACTGGAAAAGGTCAGTCTTCATTCCAATCCCAAAGAAAGGCAATGCCAAAGAATGCTCAAACTACCGCACAATTGCACTCATCTCACACACTAGTAAAGTCATGCTCAAAATTCTCCAAGCCAGGCTTCAGCAATACGTGAACTGTGAACTTCCAGATGTTCAAGCAGGTTTTAGAAAAGGCAGAGGGGGCAGAGATCAAATTGCCAACATCCGCTGGATCATGGAGAAAGCAAGAGAGTTCCAGAAAAACATCTATTTCTGCTTCATTGACTATGCCAAAGCTTTTGACTGTGTGGATCACAATAAACTGTGGAACATTCTGAAAGAGATGGGAATACCAGACCACCTGACCTGCCTCTTGAGAAACCTGTATGCAGGTCAGGAAGCAACAGTTAGAATTGGACATGGAACAACAGACAGGTTCCAAATAGGAAAAGGAGTGCGTCAAGGTTGTATATTGTCACCCTGCTTATTGAACTTATATGCAGAGTACATCATGAGGAACGCTGGGCTGGAAGAAGCACAAGCTGGAATCAAGATTGCTGGGAGAATTATCAATAACCTCAGATATGCAGATGACACCACCCTTATGGTGGTGAAGAGGAACTCAAAAGCCTCTTGATGAAAGTGAAAGAGGAGTGAAAAGTTTGGCTTGAAGCTCAACAGTCAGAAAACAAAGATCATGGCATCTGGTCCCATCACTTCATGGGAATAAGATGGGGAAACCGTGGAAACAGTGTCAGACTTTATTTTTTGGGGCTCCAAAATCACTGCAGATGCCGATTGCAGCCATGAAATTAAAAGACGCTTACTCCTTGGAAGGAAAGTTATGACCAACCTAGACAGCATATTAAAAAGCAGAGACATTACTTTGCCAACCAAGGTCCATCTAGTCAAGGCTATGGTTTTACCCGTGGTCATGTATGGATGTGAGAGTTGGACTGTGAAGAAAGCTGATCGCGAAGAATTGATACTTTTGAACTGTGGTGCTGGAAAAGGCTCTTGAGAGTCCCTTGGACTGCCAGGAGATGCAACCAGTCCATTCTAGATGAGATCAATCCTGGGTGTTTATTGGAAGGACTGATGCTAAAGCTGAAACTGCAATACTTTGGCCACCTCATGCGACGAGTTGACTCACTGGAAAAGACTCTGATGCTGGGAAAGATTGGGGGTGGGAGGAGACGGGGACATCAGAGAATGAAATGGCTGGATGGCATCACCAGCTCGATGGACATGACTTTGGGTGAACTCCGGGAGTTTCTGATGGACAGGGAGGCCTGGTGTGCTGTGTGATTCATGCGGTTGCAAAGAGTCAGACACGACTGAGTGACTGAACTGAACTGAATGGTCTAGTGGTTTTTCCCACTTTCTTCAATTTAAGTCGGAATTTGGCAATAAGGGTTTCATTATCTGAGCCACAGACAGCTCCCTGTCTTATTTTTCTGAGTGTATAGAGCTTCTTCATCTTTGGCTGCAAAGAATCTAATTAATCTGATTTTGGTGTTGGCCATCTGGTGATGTCCATGTGTAGAGTCTTCTCTTTTGTTGTTGGAAGAGGGTATCTACTATGACCAGTGCATTCTCTTGGCAGAACTTTATTAACCTTTGCCCTGGTTCAAGCAGATGCCTTAAGAATTCTGCTTACTATGATTGCTTCTAAGGGCACAAATAATGTGTATAAATATTTTATCCTCCAAAGCCCTATATTATGTTATCTATTGTTTTAACTTTTACTTTTATAATTTAATTTTATTGCCATTATATTTATATATTTTAAAAGTATAATTATCATGAACATATTTTTTAGAGCCTGACTACCTTAATTCAAATACCTGCTCCAACACTATCCCCCTGACACTTTGCGCATACTACTTCAGTTCAGTTCAGTTGCGTCCGACTCTCCGCAACACCATGAATCACAGCTTCAGTTCAGTTCAGTTCAGTCGCTCAGTCGTGTCCGACTCAGCGACCCCATGAACCACAGCACGCCAGGCCTCCCTGTCCATCACCTTAGTCACCCTTAAATCTCGGCTCCACCCTCTATAAACTGGGGATGACAATAAGGCCGAACACCTGGAGTAGATGCTATACTGAGGGAGAGAATGAATGCAAAGCACTCTTTACAGTGCTTGGAACACATAAAGGCCTTTATCACTAGCATTACTTTATTAAACCCTACTGTAAACTCTTTGAGCTTAGTGAAGAATTTATATTCTTCTTTATATCCCATTTATAACATACCAACCTGATCTTACTATTGCTCAATACTTTTTATAAAAATCAGAACAATTTAGACCCATCTGAGTCACAGCACACAATTTCTTTATAATTCCTACTTAAACATTATATTGTTTCTACCCTTGTTCAGTATGTTCACATAACATATGCAACATTCTGTTACGCATTTAATTATTTGAAAACAGTTTTTCCTGAAAACTTCATGATTTCAATGTGCACAACTTTTTCTAGATCTTTATATAAATATATAAGTAGACATAGTATGTAGATATAGTAAACTGTGCATATTACATATAAAATATAAAAATATATATTTTATAAAATAATTTAACCATAGTGACCTTTGCTCTCTGAACTTCATAAGATTATCAGCAAAATGAAATTTGATAACTCATTTGAGTTACTTTGTAAAATACTACACATAAAATTTAATACACTACTAATATTTAAATGACTATCTAAGGATGGGAATGAGGATAACTGGTGTGGAACAGATCTATATGTGGTTATCTTCAACTTTAATGTCTAATAGCCCAAAGACTTTTCAAAATTGGATTTATATTCTTTCCAAACTGAGCAATTCATGTACCTAGCTTAAAATATAAGGTGTGAAATGAAAAATAGGTATTTTCAATCTATCCTTACTTAACTTCAAGTCCTGTAGCTGATTTTAAACTTATTAGCTCTTTTCTCTTCCTTAGTTCTAAAATTCATGTATTTACTGCTTTCTCAATTTTTAAATGGGAGTCACTGTCTACAGTGGAAGCAGAGTGTTTAGTTCTCTCCCTGAAGTTCCCACAAGTCTAACTCACACATAGATCCCCATTTCCCAGTGAATCTATGATTTTTAATTAAATAAGTATTTGGCATTTTTATTATAAATGGTACATAAATATTGTTTACAGCTCCACCACAGAGTGTGTTATTTAGTATGTTTCCTTAATTTCATCTAGAGTTAATAATTGACTTTCCTGTTAATATTATATGTGCCTATCATTAATTCTTACCTTAACCCTAGGACTAAATCCTAACAACTCTTTTTATTGTGGTTAAACACAGAAGCCAATATAACAAACTTCATTTTTACTGATCTTCAAATATCCCTCCTGGAACCATTCACCCTCCTACTCCACTCTAGATTGTCGTTCTCTAGATATGCCAGCATAGATTATAGGACATTCTTTCACAATCAGCCTGGAAATTCTCTTCATCTTGTTCCTGCTTTGGATCGATTATCTCCTGAAGCTCAAGTTTTCCTCTCTCATGGTTTATTTTTTCATTTACATATTCTAGAAGCTCCCAAAATAAAGGTTGAATTGCATTTGAGAGATTTTTGAGACCTTGAATAGCTGCATATGACTTTACTTTACCCTCACACTTGATTGCTAGTTTAAGCTGGTATAGCAATCTAAGTCCAATCAGGAGATAGAAATTATGCATGAATTAATGTAGAAAATTTGTAACTGCATGAAAGAGGAACCACAAGATAAAAGAAAACTATAGGTACCATGGGTATGTGCCTATGGTACCACGGAAGAGTGCCTAAAAAGGACAAACTTGGAAGAGGTCTGACAATTTAATGGCATTATTTAGAGGAAATAGGATACATGCATCTGAAACTGAGATAAAAACTCTCAATTGGGATGCATATTTTGGAGGCATAAACATAGAAGGTATGTTGCTCTAAACTGAGTATTTGTGTCTCTCCAAAATTCGTATATTAAATCCTAAGGCCCAGGTGATGGTATATGGAGGTCAGGCCTTGGAGAGGTGACTAGCCAATGAAAGTAGAGCCCTTATGAATGGAATTAGTGCCCTTATAAAAGAGACCCCAGAGAGCTTACTTGTCCCTTATACCATATGAGGACACAGTAAGACCACTATCTATATACCAGGAAGCTGAGCCTCAGTTCAGTTCAGTTGCTCAGTCGTGTCCGACTCTTTGCGACCCCATGAATCACAGCACGCCAGGCCTCCCTGTCCATCACCAACTCCCAGAGTTCACTCAAACTCATGTCCATCGATCGGTGATGCCACCCAGCCATCTCATTCTCTGTCGTCCCCGTCTCCTCCCACCCCCAATCTTTCCCAGCATCAGAGTCTTTTCCAGTGAGTCAACTCGTCGCATGAGGTGGCCAAAGTATTGCAGTTTCAGCTTTAGCATCAGTCCTTCCAATGAACACCCAGGATTGATCTCATCTAGAATGGACTGGTTGCATCTCCTGGCAGTCCAAGAGATTCTCAAGAGTCTTCTCCAGCACCACAGTTCAAAAGCATCAATTCTTCAGCGATCAGCTTTCTTCACAGTCCAACTCTCACATCCATACATGACCACGGGTAAAACCATAGCCTTGACTAGATGGACCTTGGTTGGCAAAGTAATGTCTCTGCTTTTCAATATACTATCAAGGTTGGTCATAACTTTCCTTCCAAGGAGTAAGCGTCTTTTAATCTCCTGGTTGCAATCAGCATCTGCAGTGATTTTGGAGCCCCAAAAAATAAAGTCTGACACTGCTTCCACTGTTTCCCCATGTATTTCCCATGAAGTGATGGGACCAGATGACATGATCTTTGTTTTCTGAATGTTGAGCTTCAAGCCAACCTTTTCACTCTCCTCTTTCACTTTCATCAAGAGGCTTTTGAGTTCCTCTTCACTTTCTGCCATAAGGGTGGTGTCATCTGCATATCTGAGGTTATTGATAATTCTCCCAGCAATCTTGATTCCAGCTTGTGCTTCTTCCAGCCCAGCGTTCCTCATGATGTACTCTGCATATAAGTTAAATAAACAGGGTGACAATATACAACCTTGACATACTCCTTTTCTTATTTGGAACCAGTCTGTTGTTCCATGTCCAGTTCTAACTGTTGCTTCCTGACCTGCATACAGGTTTCTCAAGAGGCAGGGCAGGTGGTCTGGTATTCCCATCTCTTTCAGAATGTTCCACAGTTTATTGTGATCCACACAGTCAAAAGCTTTGGCATAGTCAATGAAGCAGAAATAGATGTTTTTCTGGAACTCTCTTGCTTTCTCCATGATCCAGCGGATGTTGGCAATTTGATCTCTGCCTCCTCTGCCTTTTCTAAAACCTGCTTGAACATCTGGAAGTTCACAGTTCACGTATTTCTGAAGCCTGGCTTGGAGAATTTTGAGCATGACTTTACTAGCGTGTGAGATGAGTGCAATTGTGCGGTAGTTTGAGCATTCTTTGGCATTGCCTTTCTTTGGGATTGGGATGAAGACTGACCTTTTCCAGTCCTGTGGCCACTGCTGAGTTTTTCAAATTTGCTGGCATATTGAGTGCAGCACTTTCACGGCATCATCTTTTAGGATTTGAAATAGCTCAATTGGAATTCCATCACCTCCACTAGCTTTGTTCGTAGTGATGCTCTCTAAGGCCGACTTGACTTCACATTCCAATATGTCTGGTTCCAGGTGAGTGATCAAGCTGAGCCTCACCATACATTAAATCTGTCAGTGACTTGATCTTCAACTCCTAACCTCCAGATCTGTGAGAAGTAATTTCTGGTTTTGTTTACAAGCCTCCCAGTTCATGGTATTTTTGTTATGGCAGCCTAAAGAGACTAAGACATAACATATTTATGCCTTGGAAGTCTAGTGTGATTCCCAGATTTATTGCCTGGGAGAAAAGATAACTATATTCACCTTCCAAAAAAACAAATAATGATTAGGAAAGTATTTCTCTAAACAGAGTATCAGTTCAAGATGAATTTGGGCAAGGTGAATTTGAGTCCCTTTGGAACATCCAAGTGCACAAGTTTAAAAGTGGATAAAAAGAACAAAACATGTGAACTAGAAACATCCAGCTAAGCCTTAGTAGAATGGGGACAATGATACCCCTCCTTCAGAAAATTTCCAGCCTCTTTAAAAAGATATAAACATATTCTCCTCTCCTGTTTATATTATTTACTTATCTATCAGTGAAGACATCACAAGTTGTAATAATTTTCTTACATATGAATAAATTTAGGATTCCTCATTAAAGTATTTTTTTTCCTGGAGTTGCTCATATCACTTTTAAGTTTCTGAAATACACATTTTTGAATTATCTCACATAATAGTGAATTGAATGAAAGACCAAAAATGCAAGCAATATAATTTTCCATAGGTTGTTTAATATGTAACTTATTTGAATAGCATAAGCAACATTTTTTAAAGAAACTTCTAAGGTCTTTCCTTATTGCAGTGATCAAAACTGTTATTTAATATAGTTTTACCTTAAAGACTGGCAAGTCTACTATTTTAAAAAATAATCATTATAAAATTACAATTAAATATTGGCATTATTTCAATATCCTAATGTAAATAATAGTCCTATTTTGCACAGGTAGGTTATCAACTCAGAACCAAAAATGAAAATATTGATTATTTTTATATCAGTTTCCTACTGGTGCTATAACAAATTACCACAGATTTAGTGGTTTAAAATATTTATTTACAGTTCTAGAGCCCAGCTATCCCAAGCTAACCTTTTGAAGCTAAAACTCAAAGTGTCAATAAAGCTAGATTCTTTTGGAAGTACAGTGTAATATACATCTCCTTGCCTTTTTTTCTGGATTCTATAATTTTTGGGCTCACAGTTCCCTTACTTCCTCTGCAAAGTGCATAATTCCAAACTCTGCTTCCTTTATCACTCTTTCTTCCACCTTCTTCAACCTTCCTGCTGCTGCTGCTGCTGCTAAGTCACTTCAGTCATGTCCAACTCTGTGTGACCCCATTGACGGCAGCCCACCAGGCTCCCCCATCCCTGGGATTCTCCAGGCAATAACACTGGAGTGGGTTGCCATTTCCTTCTCCAATGTGTGAAAGTGAAAAGTGAAAGTGAAGTTGCTCAGTCATGTCTGACTCGTAGCGACCCCATGGACTGAAGCCTACCAGGCTCCTCCGTCCATGGGATTTTCCAGGCAAGAGTACTGGAGAGGCTTGCCATTGCCTTCTCCGTGCCTCCTCCCTTTTACAGGGACCTTTGTGATTCATTTGGGCCTATCCTGATGACCCAGGATAATCATTCCACTTAAAGAAATTTCATTTAGGGACTTCCCTGGTGGTCCAGGGGTTAGGAATCAGCCTGCCATTGCAGGGGACGCGAGTTTGATCCGTGGTCCAGGAAGGTTCCACATGCCATGGGGCAACTAAGCCTCTGTACCACAATTACTAAGCCTGTGTGCTACAGCCTGTGCTTTGCAATCAGAGAGCCTACTCCGATGAGAAGCCTGTATACCACAACTGGAGAAAGCTTGCGCAAAGCAACGAAAATCCAGTGCAGCCAAAAATAATTTAAAGAATATTGCGCCCATCTGAATTTCAAATTATGGAACATGATTTACTCACTTATAAATATATAAAAACATTTTTTAAAAGATATTTCAATTAATCACACCACAAAGTTCTTTCTGTTCTGTAAGGGTACATATTCAGAGGCTGGGATTAGAATGTGGATATCTCGGGAGGAGGGCATTGTTCAACCTACCATAATTTTTTAAATTACGTTCACAGCCAATTTTGAAAGTATTATAAAATTTGTCTAATTAGCAAATTGTCTACTCTTTTACCTTTCTATCTCTATTATTCTCAGAGGCTGACATCTAGAGATCCAAAGCAGTTATGAAGGGAAACCTTAATGAAGCAGTTTTCCACTATTCTTCGCTGTTAGATTTGTACCAAAAACCTGACTCTTATTTAAAAAGGGAAGTAAAAATATAGGAATAGACTGAGTACTTTTTCTTTAGCCTGTAGCATTATTCTATTATCCATTTCTCAAGACTATACCATTAATTTTTTGTATGTCAGACTCAGTGCAGACCGTCGCCTGCCAGGCCCCTCTGTCCAAGGGATTTCCCATCAAGAGTACTGGAAGTGGATTGCCATTACCTCCTTCCAGGGAATCTTCCCAAGTTCCAGGGATCAAACCTGTGTCTCCTGCATTGCAGGCAGATTCTTTACCACTGAGCCACCGGAGAAGCCCATATGTATAACCAGTAGGAACTATTTCCTTAGCATAAAATTATCTCTGCCTCCTGTTTAAATATTCACTAGCTGCATGCTTGAGTTATTGCAACCAACTTCTACTGTGTGTCATCAATGCTACCCTTGAGGTAACAGTGGTTCGTGGAGTCAAATAATCTAGGACATACTAAGAAAGTAAGAGAGCTCCTACAGGGAAATTTAACAGCTTATGTGTGCCTAACTCTCACAATCAATTCAGATGATTGTTGTGTTCCAGCCAATTGTACATTTGGTTGAACTGTTCAACACCTGTCCCGGTTTCAGGTACCCCTGCTGAGTGTGCACATCCTTGAATAGCTTCACAGATTATTGCAATTGTTTAATGTTCGTTTCCAAAAGCAAGCTTTAAGAATAATGCAAACTTAAAACATATATTCTAATGCTATAATGAGGTAACTAAAACATTAACAAATGCATTGAAAAATAAAGTTTCATTTGTAAACAAATAAGCCATAAAGCAGCATCTTCTATTATGATTAACAGTTGGGATTGTTTCATTGCAAGCAGCAGAAACTTATCTAATCAAGCAAAATGGAATTTATTGGAGGATATTTGAAACAGAATCTGAGGTATTCTAGAAAATTAGACCTAAATTGTAGAAAATAACCTTTCTTTGAGGACAGAAACAAACTAACATTCCAATAGCAGAATCATTATGGTCAAAGTTTTAGCCTTGGGATGACTGGAAATGCAACCATTTTCAGTTACACTGTCCTTCTGTTCATGATCAAATTTTTAGGAAGTAAGTATATTTTAATCTAGCCTAGACAACATGCTGCGGATTAGTGGACATAGAGGGAGGAAAGGTAATTTCTCTAAATAAGAGTATTTGTGGTTAAAAAATGAATTCTAGACACTGAAAAAAACCTTAAATATTCACCACATACAATGTGTACTTTTATTTTCAGTAGTACACTCCAGGTGGAGAAAGATTTTTTTATCTGTCCGTAACAATCAGTAATGTTTAATATACATAAGTATACTGGTGTCTCTTTGCATGTCCAATTTCCTCTTCATAGGCACCAGAGAGACTGGATTAAAGACCACCTTAAGAACCTTATTTTACCTTAATGACTTTACTTCCTAATATAGTAATACTGAGGTACTAGAGTTTAGGCCTTCAACATAGGAATTTTGTGGGGGCGAGAACAATTTAGCCCATAACACTATCTCATGTGAGGGTAAAAATTAAAAAAAATAATAAAAGTTTCAATTTGTAAGGAAGAGCACCTCAAGGACATGGACTGGGAACACTGGAGGACACCACTGGAGTTGAGAAAACAAGGAAAAAAGAGAAGAAAAACTGTGTCTATGGAGGAAGAACAGGCACACTGGACAAAGTCAAAGTCAACGACCTTCAATGACACAGGCACACTGTACACTCCAAAGACTAAGACTTAGTACATTAGCACGTGCGTCTCTGACCCACACCCTACCAGCCTCCAGTAAAAATACCAGTAAATTACAGCTGGTAGATCTGGAAGAGACAGATTCTCTCTGAGGAACATTTAGAAAAGGAAGACCTGAAGCCGAGAGCAGAGAAGAATAAAAGGTCAGTAGAGGAACCCTCTGATGCCCACAACAAGGGCATACTGTAAACACAATATAACTAGATTCATACAAATCCTCACTTTATAGTCCTATCACCTAAGAGTATATTTTCCTATGTAACATGATCAGCTTTCAACAAAATTTACAAAGGATGACAGATGGCAAAGAGGAAAAAGTCTGAAAATATAAAACAATTGCCAAATTCAGATATGATATAGTTACTTTCAGATAGATTTTAACATGTTGACAGCTCTAATGGAAAGATAGTCAAACTTGCTAGATCTACATCGAGTAGGTAATTTCAATACAGAGTTGAAACTATCAGAAATAATCAGATAAAAATTAGAAATTAAAAACACAGTAACAGAAATGAATATGCCTTTGATGGGCTCATTAGTAGATTCAAACAGCCAAGAAAAGTATGAGTAAACATGAAAATATAGAAATAGAAATTATACAATAGCTTTAAAGCTTCCAAAATTAGTGGTGACAGACATGAAACCACAGAGTACACCAAGGAGAATATATACTAACACGATAAAAACTAAGTGTATCATACTCAAACTAAAAAGAAAAGGAAAATCTGAGGGCAATCAAAGGTGGGCTGGGATTGGAACGGACAACTTTCATACAATGGAAACGATAAGAATTATCACAGACATCTCATTAGAAACCCACAGTATAGTAGAAAATATAGATCTTCAAGATTTGAAACAAAAAAATTCGACCTAGAATTCTATATCCATAAATTAAAAGATGAAGAAGAGATAAAGATTTTATCAGGGAAAAAAAAAACTGTTAAGAGTTTCTTGTCAGCAGACCTATCCTATAACACAGTTATTAAGAAATAGTTCGGGCAGAAGTAATCATAAGATCATAGATTTGTCATATAGCAAAAATAAAAAGCATCAAAATTGAATGAATGAATATAAACATAACTTTTTTTACTTAGTGTAATTGCTCTAAAAGGTAGTTATTCAAGGCAATAACATACACTATATACAATTTATATTTACAGTACACATAAAAACATGAGTTGCTCAGTGGTAAAGAATCTTCCTGCCAACACAAGAAACATGGGTTTGATCCCTGAAGCAGGAAGATTCCACATGCCACAGAGCAACTAATCCGATATGCCACAAAGAGTGAGCCTATGCTCTAGAGTCTGAGGGCCACAACTACTGAGCCTATGTGCTGCAATTACTGAAGCCCACTTGCCCTAGAGCCTGTGCTCTGCAACAAGAGAAGCCACCATAATAAGATGCCCATGCACCTCAATTAGAGAAAAGCCAGGGCAGCAACGAAGACCCAGCACAACCAAAAATAAATATTTTTTTAAGTCATTTACAGAAAGACTTTCCAACTATGATCTAAACTCTGGTGTTGTGACTACCTACTGGTATCCCTAAAATGCCAACAATGAAGACATATTTCCTTGATGTCATCAGTTAATTTATAATTTGCCTTGTTTTGATTTTGAAAGTTTTATCCTGTGAGTTCCTTTCCACAATATGTTCCCCTACTAAGAGATCTTTCACAAGGTGCTTTAGCAAATGTAACTTTCCTGAAACAACACATTCACACTGGGATACAGTGAACATTATTTGACACACACAATTAAAAGAAGGTATCTAATACAGATGGCCAAAAATAACATAAAAAGATGCTCAATATCACTATCAGAGAAATGCAAATCAAAACTTCAGTGAAGTATCAACTCACACCTGTCAGAATGGCCATTCCCCAAAAGTCGTCTACAAACAATAAACGCTGGAAAGGGTGTGGGGGAAGAAAAGGAATGAAATTGGTGCAGCCACTATGGAGAATAGTACAGAGGTTTGTTAAAAAATAAAAAATAGAGCTATTATATGATTCAGAAATTCCAATCCTGGCATATATCC
Organism: Moschus berezovskii; assembly: GCF_049115385.1. NCBI lineage: Eukaryota > Metazoa > Chordata > Mammalia > Artiodactyla > Moschidae > Moschus > Moschus berezovskii. The sequence continues at coordinate 40,339,352 of NC_142464.1, read as the reverse complement.
AGATAAAACCATAATTTAAAAAGATACACACTTCCCTATGTTCATGGCAGCAGCACTATTCACAGTATCTAAGACATGGAAAAACCTACATCTTCATTGAAAGAGGAATGAATAAAGAAGATATGGTATATATATTGATGGAATATTCCTCAATCACAAGAAAGAATGAAATAATGCCACTTGCAGCAACATGGATGAGCCTAGAAATTCATGCTAAGTGGAATAAGAGAAAGATAAATATCATTTGACATCAGTAATATGTGGAATCTAAAGTGATACAAATGAACTTATTTACAAAACAGAAACAAAATCAGACTTAGAAAACTAATCTAATCCATGGCTCCCAGAGGGGAAAGGTGAGGGGATGGCATACAATAGGAGTTTGGGTAGAACATGTATATGACTATATATAAAATAGATAATCAACAAGGAACTACTGTATAACACAGGGAACTCTACTCAATACTCTTTAATAACATATATGAGAAAAGAATCTGAAGAAGGATAGATGTATGTATAACTAAATCACTTTGCTGCACATCTGAAACTAACACAACACTGTAAAACAACTATACTTGAATGTAAAATAAATCTTTTTAATTAAAAACTGTTTCTAAAGAAGAAATGTCTTCAATTTCTAAACAATGCTTAGTAAGAGCAGTTTAGTCACCTCTTCTAACCAAATAGAGCATTTTACTTATATTTTAAAAGCCTTGTTAAATAAGATTATAAAAAAGGGTATCACACAACACAAATTTTAACCATAGTTTGATTATTATATTGATTACTTAGAAATGGTTGCAGACCTTTACTATCCAGTTAGCATACATCTTGACTAATTTGTACCCTATTGAAAACATAATTATGAAGTAATTATGGAAACTTAAAATGTCATTAATTTCATCCTCCATGGATCTGGAAGCCTAATAAGACTCATCTAAATTTTGGAACTCCCTGTTTAAAAAGTCAAACAACACATAAAAGAAAATAAAGCTTATACACACAATTAGTGGCATTTGTTCTTTTAAAATTATTTCCTCAAAAGTGTCTTATTAATTCGCCATCATTCTCTAATCTTCATTGTCCTTGTTTAAATTTTTTAGGGTCCCTCTAAACATATGACCGGAGAAGGCAATGGCACCCCACTCCAGTACTCTTGCCTGGAAAATCCCAAGGAGGGAGGAGCCTGGTAGCCTGCAGTCCATGGGGTCGCTAAGTGTCGGACACGACTGAGCACCTTCAATTTCACTTTTTCACTTTCATGCATCAGAGAAGGAAATGGCAACCCACTCCAGTGTTCTTGCCTGGAGAATCCCAGGGACGGGGGAGCCTGGTGGGCTGCCGTCTATGGGGTCGCACAGAGTCGGACATGACTGAAACGACTTAGCAGCAGCAGCAAACATATGACTTGAATTTCTCTTTACATTTGTATAAATTTACTATGTAGAGGTATTTGTCACTATATTTATATAATTTTCTGTGGAATTATTGTACTGAAGCGAATATAATATGCTTGTGACCATTGACAGAAAAATTAAATAACCGACATAAAAACTTAAAGAATATGCTTATTCCTCATGGATAATACTGTTTGATCTGAATCCAAGTTTTGGGCTTTCTTGCTTTTTTCTCTGAATTTTAACTTATGTATCAGCTATAGAAAGGAAAGGTAATCCTGAATAACATTAGCTATGGAATTTTATCTTCCCAGGTGGTGCTAGTGGTAAAGAATTCCTCTGCCAATGCAGGAGATGCAACATACATGGATTCGATCCCTGGGTCGGGAAGATCCCCTGGAGAAGGAAATGGCAACCTACTCCAGGATTCTTGCTTGCGAAATCCCTTGGACAGAGGAGCCAAGCAGGCTACAGTCCATGGGGTCGCAGAGTCGGACATGACCGACTGACACTTTCACTTTAACACTTTCAGGCAATTTTAAGGAAAAAATAAGGCAGCTTTTCTTCTACTAATTTTTTTTTACTTTGTAGAAATTAACGATGCTAGATTTCAATTTTATTTTGATTCTGTTCTCTGAAAGTCACCAAACTAACAAAAAAAAAAAATGAAGAAGAGGAAAAAAAAAGAAGCTATCTCTTTGTGATTTTAACACCAAACAGGAAATTACCTCCCAAATTATTTAAGTATAGACAATAGGAAGGAACCTTCCGAGAAAATGCACAATCTTTTTAAGCAACTGTAGCAAATGGATGTTTTCTCCCCACAAGTGTAGTTTTTAAGAGCTTAGAGTGACAACATCAACATCTGGTAACATTCTAGATGCTTCAAACACATACCACACAAACAAAACATACCCTATGACATTTATGCATAGTATTTTTATGTTTGTGGCAAATTTTATAGATATATAAATATACATAGAAGAGATTTACTTTTCAAAATGTGAAGGTCTTTATATGATTTTTTAATATATTCTTAGGTGGAACATCCCTTATGTGCCTTTATATACTCCCTTTCTGCTTTTCCCTAATCTCATAGTTTCCTCAGGTAAATTTCCCACCATTGTTTGTTCCAGATTCACCTAGTATGCAAATAATGTGTTCCTTCAAACAGGAGCCCTTTACTTTGTATCTTTTTCTATTCACCCTCTCTTGATCTTTATCAGCAACCACAGTAACGGCAAGGGAATCAGCTGTATATCATATCATAGTAAAATGATTACTTATATTTTGAATGCTCACTATCTACAAATATCTTAATATTTTAATCCTAACAATAACCTTACAAGGTATATAATTTTTTCTCCAATTATAGAAATAAATGAGAGGTCAGAGAACAAGTTCACAAAGTCAGTAATTAGAGGAGCCAGTTAAACCTATCTCAATATCAGCTCTGTATTTTTTCCATTACATCTGCCATTATTAAGCCAGGTCATCAAAGAATAGATTGAAATCAATATCTCTTGTTTAATAAGGCATAGAACTATGTAATTCATTTAAGAGTGATATCCATCAAAATAGTTAAAACCAAAAATAATTGCAGCACTTAACAGGGTAAATGTCAATCATCTGAATATTACCTTTAGGTGGAAAACTCTTTATCTGACAATATCAGATAAACTAGATATCTCTACATTTAATTACTGTCTGCTTTGCTCCTGCTTTGGTACATGTTTTTCATCTCCAACTAGCATTTCATTGTTTGATTCATTTTCATTCACCAATGAAGATTTTTGTCTAGTTTCAGATTTCAAGCATTTAGAAATTTATGGTAATTTGATTCATATCAACAAACTCCCAGGTTTTCATTTTAAGATGGCATCATTAAAACTGTTAAGCATAGTGTGAGATTGGAGTGGCATTAATTTTGTCACAGACTGGGAAGCAGTTTCATTTCTGCTTGAATTTGAAAAGGACTTTGGTCTTTGCTCCATGAATTCTTCCTGGCATACCTTTTGTCTTCTTAATAACATTTGTCTCAGCCTGGCTTTCAAGCTACTTAAACCATTCTCTGGACAGTTTTTTTTTTTTTTTTATTAAATTAACCCCCATTTCATCATTTAAAACCAAGATTTACAGATGCTTTGTAATATTTAGGGGAAAACCCTTTCCCTAATTCCATAGCTTTACCACTGACTACACATTCCTCTGCTCCCTTCTTTAGAGAAAAACTCATTTAAAGGGTTGTCTATATAATTGTTTTCTAATTCTCCCACATTTTCTTTTTCTCTTGAGCACACAAAACCATCTTTTATAAGTTTACAAAGGATGGCTGTATTGCTATAACCAGTGACCAAGTTTTAGTACTTATCTTACTTAGCCTGTCAGTAGCATATGATATAACTGATAACACCCTCCTCCTTCAATTTCAAAGACCCTCTTCTTTCCTGGCAAGGACTCAGACAATGAAAAGTCATGGACTCTGTTTACTGTAGCCCTCCCAGCTTCCTTCTCCTCTATAAAAGTGTTCTCCCTCCCTTGCCATACAAGGACTTGCTCAAATGACTCACCGAAGCTGCAGATCCAGAATTTCAATTCTCTGTTGGTCTGGAATAAATTCATCTTTGCTAGAGAAATATCTGGCCGTCTATTTGTTTCAGGTCAACATTTGGTGGCCCATGCTGGGACCAGAGAAGACTCCAGAAGGCTCTGAAGCTGGTGAGAAAACAGGTGCAGTGTTCATAATTGAGCCCCTGTTGTTCACTGCGTGTGTGCTAAGTCACTTCAGTCTTGTCTGACTCTTTGCTAGCCTATGGACTGTAGCCCACCAGGTTCCTCTGCCCAAGGGATTCTCCAGGCAAAACACTGGGGTAAGTTGTCATGCCCTCCTCCAGGGGATCTTCCCAACCCAGGGATCAAAACCATGTCTCCCTCATGTCAGGTGGATTCTTTACCAGCTGAGCCACAAGCAAAGCCCATCCAGACCTTATTCAGAATCTGTTTAAAGGCGTCCTCTTTCTCCTTAAGGCCTTGTTCTGTTTACAAGTACTCATTTCACACTTTCTTCTGATATTGATATCATACTGTTTGATCTGAAGCTGGCTGAAAATGCCTTCAGCACAATTCCTTAGGAAGGAGTTGCTTCAAATGAAACTGCATTGTTCCCTCTTCAGCCTATTTCTTTGGAAGGACCATTCTCTAGAAATGGGCTGAAAAAGCCTTTTGCCTGGCTCCTCGGGGACTAAGTAGTTTCCTTTGAATTGACAGGGATTGATTTGCCAGTTGCTTGAACTGAACCGTTTGTGCTGTAAGTTGTTTGAAAATTGTTCTTTAGTGCAAAAACCTCTAGGAAATGGGGTCCCAGTTTTCTAAGTATTTTGAGGACACCTCCCCTCACCCTTTTCCCTTCCCCAGGATTCCAGCCCACCCAATATTTTTTAAAAATAGCCCTTCTTCTTGTGACTTTCTAACCAAATGACAACAAGCAATTTAGGGTATCAATGGCCATTATGGAGAAATTTTGAAATGTACATACCTAATTTTCTTAAAACCAAATTGGATTACAATAACTAAAATTTCCAGAACTGAATAGAGTACTTATTTCATTTGGTATTTTGAGGCTTTCCAACTTTATCGGAAACTAAACTTGCCCCTCCAAAAAACATGATTTTAAGAGGAACTGAGGAAAACAAAACAAAATATAAAACAAAACAAAACAATACAAAAGCTACCAGGCTTTTCTTCCTTCACTTCTTTGCCTCAGATATCACTTTTGGGTGGTCTTGACTCTCTCCTCTTTCCTTCTGCTCATCGTGGCCCAACTTCACCTTCTGTACCATCTTCAGATCTTCCTTCTGCACTGACTGTATCTATGCTATACCCTCAAATTCCCTCACTAAACTTCCCCTTTTCTCTGAAACTCTTATTCTCTTTTCCTGTCAACTTGTCAGAACCTGGAACTTCCTGGTGGTCCAGTGGTTAAGACTCTGTGCTCCCAATGCAGAGGGCCTGTTCGATCCCTGATCAGGGAACTAGATACCAGGTGCAGCAACTAAAGATTTGGCATGTAGCAAGACTCCAGGTGCCGCAACTAAAACCTGGCACAGACAAATAAAAATTTTTAAAAGTAAAATAAGCTTTGAGGATCCAGAAACTAACCTCTTAATAACTTATACTCCCTGAAATAAAAATGAACTGCGAGCCATAGTCAAAGATTTTTTCCAAAGTAACTGAAAATCCTCACAAAGTTGCTAAAGAATTTAATATAGGCATTAAATTTTATCAACCTGGTTTCCATAAATTATATCAGCTGCTTCATATGTTTGTCAGTGAAGGGCAGACTTAGCATTGGGTGAAAACTGCTAAATGAGAAAATTCTGAAAGTTATCTAGAAATAAAGATGTGCAACCAGCCAACTAGCTTATAACAGCTGATCCTTGAACAATACTTGTTTGAACTGCACAGGTCCACTTATACACAGATTTTTTTTACAATAGTAAACATTACAGTACTGCACAATCCTTGGCTGTTGAATCTGAGGATGTGGAACTGCAAAATATGAGCAGATAGGATAGGGTCCCCCAGAGAAAGACAATTTGGGATGGCTTTCTCAACATAAAAGACATTTTTGGCCTAAGCTACATTGTGATCTAAGCCTGGCCATGATGCCAGTCCTTGAACAGGTCTTAGTAATTAAAGATCCTAAGAGAACAAAAAAATACAGAAACATTACCTATTATCAGGCAAGAGAAGTAACAATAGCAAATATCAGTTGGAAAGACTTCCAGTTCTTTTCATTGGTAAACAGCCTGAAACACTCAACCACCAGATCTACTGAAACCCAAAGGCTGATGATATTGACATTTTCTGCCCCTCAATTAATAAAGCTTAGACTGTGTGGACCACCCTAGCCCCTTCATGGATATGCATGTATCTTTACCCTAAAACTTCCAGTTTTGCTATTCAGAGAGACGCTGCTTTGGGGAAGATTCCTGGTGTTTTCCTTACTTGCTGCAAATAATAAATCCTTCCTTCTCCTGAACTTTGACTGGGTTGTGCCTTTCACTTGATACCCACCAAGAAATAAACCCATTTTGGAGGTGATACAGAGGGAATGAAACCACATATAACAAAGGGCCAAATACGAATTTTACATGGATTTTTGTGGGTCATACCCCTAACCCCCTCATTGTTAAAGGGTCAACTGTATAAGATTTGGTTCAGGCAATCACTAGGCAACTTTATCCAGCAATTTTTAGTGCTTTTGCAATGCCAGTTTATTTGAACAAAATTCAGGCTTATCCACAAAAATCTGAGGAAACTGTTTGTAAATATTACACTCTACTTCACATTATTTTTAAAGAAAATTCTGGTCTTCAGATGTTAACGCTTTGCAACCACCTTTTATCTGACAAACCAGCTCTCTTGTACTTTAGATGAATCACCTCCAGGGCAAAATTATCAATTTTTACCTCCAGCTCCTAAATGAAAGGCTCTTAAATGAAACCACAGCCTCCTAGTGAAACAGAGCAGAACCCTGTGGGGCTCCCAGGTAGAGGCCTTTTGTCCCCCATTTCTTACAGGCAAGACACCGGCCTCCATGACCTTCCCCGATTCCAAAGGGCATATTTGAACAGTTGCTAATCAAGAAAGTAGCAGCCATGGAACCACCTGAGACAAGATGAAAGGAATGCAAACCCTGCTCATGCCCTAATCTTGTCAGAAATTCCACCTTTGAACCACTGTTATAAAACCCTTCATCAGATCCTCTTGGGTGGTGACACATAGTAGAAGACTGGAGTGTCTCCCTTTGCCTTGCAAAGTAATAAAGCTATCCTCTTCTGCTTCACCCAAAACTCTATCACCAGGATTTGATTTGGCACTGGTTGTAGAGAGGCCAAACTTTTGGTAATACTAGTTCTCTGCTATTTTTATAAAAAGTCAGGACATTGGAAAAGAGACTGTTACAAATGTAAGCACTATAGGGTCCTTCAGCCCTCTAACCAGGCTTTCCAAACTCCTCCCAGTTCTCAATAATAGGGCTCCAAAGAGCTGCAGGCCCCTTCCCAATTCTCCCCCTTAATGGACTTGGAGAAACATTTCTCCAGATTGGAAATGAATCTCTTCCAATCCCTAATGATACTGGAGCCATACTCTTGGTACTCAGCCCTGCTACTGTAGTACAACCCTGCCTCGGAGAATTGAGACAGCTCAAGTAGTGGGGCTCTCTAATGAATACCAAGAGATTCCTGTCTCTGAACTGTTGGGTCACACTCTGCAGGCCCACAAGGATTGTGACTGCCCAACTTCAAGACCCAGAAAAGAGCTTGCAGTCAGCAGCAGAGACATCAGTGGTTTAACAGGTAGGTGGTCAGGGAGCTTACGACTGAAGCAAAATCCTGGAGCAACGTCCTACTGTGTGAGGTTAATGGCAGGCAGGAAATAGCGGCAGCCTTCACTCCCAAGGAGGGGCGTGGGGGTGGGAGTGGGGTGTGGACAAGGTTAACCAGTTACAGAAATTGACATCAGGTGGGCTCATTAGTTACCAGGGAAACGAGAATAGGGACATGCTCCTCACAGCCCCTTGATGAGAACAATCACTAGCTGGGTTCTGGGGCAAGTACACAGACAGGTCCGTCATATGAGTTAGGTGTAGGTGAGCCAGGCACTAGCTGCGCTGGGGATGTCCAGAATGAAGAGCAACCATCTTGAGTGACCTGGCCATACAGAAGCTATTCCCTTTGTTTAGGCCCTTTGAGAAATACAAATCTTTTTCCCATTAGTTTCTCCACCCTCATACATTTACTAGCCTGAGACTTCAAAGAGAAGTATCACACCAAAATTTCTTTCTCCCAAAAGAGGGAAATAATTTTAGAAATTGACAGTCATCAAAGTAACACATCAGGTGTTAAATGATCCTTTTATTTATTTGATAGCTTTTATTTGTTCCATGTCTGACAGTACTAGAGCTGATGCTGGGAACATTGACAATTTGCCACTATTAAATTAGTTAAACTTTCCTTTAGACTGAATCTCCAACTCTTGGTGAAATTTACAGTGATCCCCCCATCAAAACTCAAATAGACACCTCAGAAACTCTTCCCAGAGTTAATCAATAATCTGTAAATAAAGAAGCCCTTCCAGACATGAAGACTGTAATAAAAGATTACATGGCTCAAGGCCTCTTTATCCCTTATACTAGCAGCTGTGTTAGTCATGCAGTTGTATCCAACTCTATGCAGCACAATGGAGCATAGACCATCAGGTTCCTCTGTCCATAGGATTCTCCAGGCAAGAATACTGGAGTGGGTAGCCATTCCCTTCTCCAGGGGATCTTCCCAACCCAGAGATTGAACATGGGTCTCTTGAATTGCAGGCAGATTCTTTACCATATGAGGCACATCAAGAAGGCTGATAGCAACTGTAACATTCCCATTTTACCAGTGATAAAATGTAAGGGTGGAATTTTGTCCAGGATCTACAAGTAATAAACAGCATTGATATCTCTAAACCTCATACACTACCAATATCCATTCCACCAGAAGTAAATTCTTTACTGTAATTGATTTATTCAGTGCATTCTTTAGTTGATTAAACTTCTCAATATCTTTCAGCCTTCCTTTGGGAAGAAAAACAATTTACCTACACAGTAACACATCAGGGTTATACTGAGATTTCTTATTTCTTGCAAATTCTGAAGGCTGATCTGGAAGATATAAAGTTCCAGTACTTTTTTTGTATGTGCAAATTTAGACATGGAGTAATTTTATGTTCCTATACATTTTCCTGTTTCTATATATTTAACATTTGAATATTAAAACATCAAATTACTTCTCCTAGCACATTATGAAACCCTGCTAGTAAAGCTTTTTTCATTTTCAAAATGTAGCAGGTGTCCAGAGTAATTTTTTTTTTCCAAGTAAACTATTTGGATTAAAAAATGAAGCCTGATTCTAGATATTAGCCTCAATGTAAGACAAAATCTCTTGAAAATTCCTGAAAGATTGCTCTTTTAAAAATATTCTTAATATAGATATTCTGTGTTTAATAATGTTGCAATTTACAAATTCCATGGTCACAACAGCTCATTTTACTCTGTAACCTTGGGCAACTTATTTAATCTCACTAAGCTTCAGTTTCCTCATCTTTAAAATGGGGATAATAAAGGTCCTAGTTCATAAGATTATTATGAGGATTAAATGTGATAATACAGATAATATGCTTAATGTCATTTGTGGTAAATAATAAGGTCTCAATAAATATTAGCTATTAAATAAATAAATAAATAAATAAAAATAAATAAATAAAGTTCCCTAGAGGTTCTACTTTGTTGTAGCTTGTGGATGATTTGCTTCTTTGCTCTCCTGTCAAGCTTCCTCACTGGAAGAGAGCATTCACTTGATAAAGCATTTCACCTTAAAGCAACATAAATTTACCAAATAAAAATTGCAGTTTGCCCAAATACAGGTTCAATAGTTAGGGCATCTGATTTCAGAACAAGGGCTATAACTAGATTCAGGCAGATTTCATGGAGCCTTAAGCTTCCCCAAACCCAAAACTAAGCTCCAACTGTGAGGTTTTCCTAGGCTAGTTGGTTACTGCTGAAATTAAACTCCAAATTTCTCTCAGTGTCCAAACCTGTACTGTATGTTTTACACAAGGATAACAAATCCAACCGAGTTTATAGGTGGTTTATGTGCAGGACCCGACAACATAGCCCTCAAAACCTTAAAGAGCTATTTGATAAACCCACCTGTATCCCAATTATCAGATTCCCCTTTTCCTTTTTGTACAGGAAACAGGATGGAAATACTGGGGGTTCTTACCCCAAAACACAGGAACCTCAGTTGACCCATAGGGTATTTTTTTTCTTATGTAATTAATTTATTTTTTATTGGAGGCAAATTATTTTACAATATTATATTGGTTGGTTTTGCCATACATTGATATGAATTTGCCCCGGGTTTACATAAGTTCCCCCTCCTGAACCCCCCTCCCACCTCCCTCCTCCCTTTATCCTCCCTCTGGATCATCCCCGCATGCCAGCCCCGAGCATTCTATAACATGCATTGACCCTGAACTAGTGATTCGTTTCACATATGACAACATACGTGTTTCAATGCCCCATAGGGTATTATAGCCAGCAGCTGACCCTATGACATGGGGATACCCTCCTTGCCTTAGTCATTACAGTCACACCTCTTTTAGTTAAGGTCACCCAAATACATCATTGTGGGATCCCTTTGACTATTTTTAAACCTCATTCTGTAGAGGCTTTCCTGAATTCCCATTAAACTCAGCACTTCTCAAGCAGCTGCCTAACCTCCCGTGAGGTCTTTTTGTTAACTGTCTTCACAGAACTCTTTCACAAGGTAATAACCTTAACCCTGCTGCTCTTCTTTCCATCATCAATGAAGTCCCTGATGACTGCTTAATGCTGACAGACCACCTCCTGACTCCTTGTGAGATTTATAGGAAATTCCATTGGGTATCACTGACTATTCATGGTTCACTGATGGTTCTTATTTCAAAGGTGACAATGGCAAATACTGTGCTATTACAACTTCTTTTGATGTTGTTGAGGTAGCATCTTTACTATGGCCACTTTAGCCCTACAGACTAAATTACACATTCTTATAGGGGTGTGTACTTTAATCAAGGTCAAAACTGTCAATATTTATACTGATAGTAGATGTGCTTTCAGAGTAGCCCATGATTTTGGAGTATACTGGGACTTCCTTAAGTCCAGTAGAAATAAAATTTTAAATGGCCCTATATTCAGGATTTATTGAATGCAGTACTATCACCTAGGGCTTCCCCAGTAGCTCAGCAGTAATGTGACTCAGCCTACAATGCAGGAGACGTGAGTTCAATCCCTGGATCTGGAAGATCCCCTGGAGGAGGGCATGGCAACCCACTACAGTATTCTTTCCTGAAGAATTCCTTGAACAGAGGAGTCCGGCAGGTTACAGTCCATATGGTCACAAAGAGTCAGACCCAACTGAAGTGACTGAGCACTCATGCATGTGCTACTAACTACTGCTTTATCTATTATTAAGATTCTAGGGCATTCTCAACTTTGACTTGGAAGTTAAGGGAAATCACCCTGCTGATATTTCTGCAAGGAATACTTCCCTTAAAGAGACCAATAGCAACCAAATCCCTGTCATGGCCCAAAGAAGTATTTCCCCAAAAGATAATTTAGAAAAACTGGCTAGATAAGCCCAGTAATTGACCTCAGAAAGGAAAAAGAGCAAGATTGAAAATTCAATAATTGTTGGTTTTATAAAATGAGAAAGCTCTTATTTTGACCAAATAACAACCCGGTCTCACAGGATACTCTAAAATTTCCACTCCTCACCACTGTATATGCATTAAACCATTGGCCTATTGACAAAATAATAGCCTTCATGAGTCAATATTGGTGTGGAAACATTAACAAGGCTGCAAAAAGTGCAGTTTTATCACATTCACCCTAAGTACAACCCATTGACAGCTGTTCATACCGTTCCCAGACATTTAGACTGCCTATTCCAGGTGGTGCTAGTGATAAAGAATCTACCTGCCAATGCAGGAGATGCAAGAGAGGTGGGATTGATCCCTCTTGGTCAGATCTTGGAAGATCCCCTGGAATAGGTAATGGTAACTCACTTCAGTATTCTTTCCTGGTGAACCCCATGGACAGAGGAGCCTGGTGGGCTACAGTCCATGGGATTGCAAAGAGTTGGACGGAACTGAACACACAAACACATATTGAACAATTCAAGTGTACACAAGTGGATTTTATACAGATTCCTCCAACTAGTAGATATAAATATATTTTAGTCATGATCTGTATGCTTTCATTCTGAACTGAAGCCTTCTCTTGCAGACAGAGTACTATCTCTTTTCTGGCTAAGATCCTTTTGGAAAAGAAAACCCTTACCTAGGGAAGTCCTCTCAAACTTCATGGTGATCAAGGAACCCATTTTACTGACCAGGTACTGAAACAAGTCTGTGTTCTTTGGTGGGTTTTACACACGTTCACTTTGCATTCCACCCCCAATCCTCTGGTTTAATTGAACACACTAACAGTATTATTAAGACTCAATTTGCAAAATGTATAGAGGCCTCCCAACTGTCTTGTCCAAAAGCATTGCTGCTGGTCCTTCTAAATCCAGATCCTTTGACCCACAACTGATAAAAGGAAAGATACTCCAATATTGTGTCTATTAAAAATAATCGTGTTTCTTGACACGGTAGTCTTTTCACAGTACACCTTCAGAAGATGAAGACCTTAAGCATTACACCTTTCAACTTGGAAATTTCATCTATCAAAAAGATATTCCAGAAGAACTCTTTCCAAACTCTCTGGAAAGACCCCCATCAAGTTCTGCTAAGTAAACTGCGCCACCAAACTCCAAGGAAGAGACTCTTGGATTCAGGTGACACACCTAAAGCAAGTGCCAAATCCTGACTGGACCTGCACATCATCTGGTGACCTGAAAATTAAGATTTCCCCAAACTGAAGCAGATGACATAACAACCACATAACACTTCAGATTATGAATGTTAATGTCTATGATCTTGATAACATATGAACTTTAGATACAAAATGAGTAAGAGTTGTCCCTCCTACCCCTCCTTGTTACCTGAACGTGACCTTAAAAAATTTCCAGTGGTGCACTTTGCCTTCAATGTGAGACAGTACACCCAGGAAAGTTCCTTCCTGACACTGAGGGACAAAAAAACCCCTGAAACTGGAAAAATTTGTCTAGATCAGGAATGCTTTCAGAGACAGATATTGATAAAAAGGAGAAAACATGTAAAACTAATAAACAGAAGCCTCAATTAAACAGGGTTGGGAGACCAGAAGGGGAAGCTCTCATGCCCTGAGATAATGAATAGCAAAGCCCAGCAGAAAGAAGATAGACTTTCTTTCATGACAAAGATTCATCCAGTGAAAAGCCATGGACCCTTTATTTAGTCTAGTCCTCCCAACTTCCTTTCCTCTCTATAAAAATGTTATCCTTCCTTGCTGTTTGGGGACTCACATGTTTCCACCAAGGTGGAAGACCCTGAATTGCAATTCTCTCCTGATTCATGATAAAGCATCTTTGCAGGAGAAATATCTGACAGTCTATTTGTTTCAGGTCAACACTCTATTCTCTTTCTCCTTCTCACTAGCTATTTCTTCCTGGTCTTTCTTTCAGGTTCCTTCTCACCTCTGCAATCTACAAATCAATGATTCTCAACATTGGGTACTCACTAGAATTACCTAATGACTCAGGGACTAAACCACCACCACCACCAATGTGTTTTTGGAGAAAGAAATGGCAAGCCACTCCAGTATTCTTGCCTGGAGAATCCCACGGACAGATGAGCCTGGTAGGCTACAGTCCATAGCATCACAAGAGTCAGACACGACTTAGCAACTAAACCACCACCAGAATTACCTAAAGATTACTTAAAACAGATACCTGAACCTTATCTCCAAGTAATCTAATTTTTTTGGCATGGGACCGGCACATTGTTAATTTTTTCATCTCCCATGAATTGAGAATCACTGTCCACCCTCAGTTTATACATCTTCTCCATCTGATTCATTCCTAGGTGATAACATTTGGCAAAAAGAAAAATGTTTTTATTCAAGTGTGAAAAAGAGACAGACATCAGGAGTATTGATTCACCAAATAGAAAACACAACACATATTTGAACGGAGAAAAACAAATACACATATTTTTCAAAAGTATGTGGTTACATTAGTCTGTTCATGGCAGGAAGATTAACTTTCTCAAATTATTATATTTTATGAAAGTCATGCAATATCTTCAGATATCAGTATATTATCATTCAGGGATGATTTTTTTTTGTTATAAAATCCAGGTTTATGAGGAATATTCAAGGTTTTAATATTTAGAGGACCAGAAACAATTAAGGCAATCTTCATTTTTACATAATTTCAGAATGCAAAGCATATTTATAAGTTAAATATCTAATCTGTACCTCCAACCTAAACAACCTTAAAATTTTGACTTTTATGTCCTATTGCTAACAGCATCTATTGCTTAATGTCTAATTGCCATTTCAGATTTCACAAAACTGTTATCTGTCTCCAATCAATTTTAATGAGGTCATCCCTGGGTCAATAGCTGCAACACTTCAAGATCTCAAGCTAAAAACATTGGGGTTGTCTTTAGTGACACTTCTCATATTCCACATCTAATTCATCAGAAAACTCTCAGTTTCATTTTCCTAATATGAGAAAAATTCCATAACTCCCCACCACTTTCATTGCCACCACCCTGCACCATCTCTCACCTGAATAAAAAATTCATTTGCCTCTTAATGTTTCTACCTATTTCTGTTCCTACTACCTACAATTTTCAGTAGTATAACACAGAAAACCTTTTAAAATATTAGATCATATTTTTCCTCTGCTCATGTAACTTCCACTTAGATATCTTCAGAGCAATCACAGTGGTTATTTCTGACACAGCTTCCTCACTCTTACCATTGCTCGTCTCTGGGATGGTCCCCTTTCCTATTCCTCAGCGACTCTGAGTACACTCTACACATTCAAGTCAATACTTTCGTACTCACTGTTCTGTCCACTCAAATACTTAAATATATGCATGTTTTGCCCTCTCAAACCCTTCAAATCTTTGTTTCAATGTGACCCTCTCACCAAAGACTTTCTTGAGATATATATTTAAAACCACAACCTATTTCCCTATAGCTGTTCTCTTCATTCTTCCATCCTCCTTATGTTGCCCCATAGTGTACATCACCATTTGACAAACCATTTTTAAATGTTTATTTTCTGTCTCCTGTCTCTACTGCCCACACTGGAATATATACTCCTTTGAGGGCAGGGACTTTGATTTGTTCATGGCAAAATAACATAATTCTAGATTAGAACCTGGTACACTATACGGTCTCAATAAATATTTATTGAATGAGTGGATACATTATTCTGTGGAGAGAAAATTCATCCCATCTTCAAATACTATAGTAATTCAAATAAGACTTTGATTTGTTTTGATTTGTTTGTTTGACTAAACCTAATGCCATGTGCAAAGAAATACAAGGGACACTTAAATCAGTGATCTTCTTCCCCAGATATCAATTTTGCTTTAATATTACAAGTAAATTATTTATCTTTTGAAAACTATATGAACACTCAACTCTCTTTTTCCTACACTATCCCATCACACTCATAGAACACAGATCCCTCAATATTTTTAGCAGAAACATGCAATGAATAATGAAGTAAAAAGAGGATACTGCAGAGAAAAACAAACATCAGTGTCTGGAGTTTTCTTACCCTTTAAATTTCTTTCATTTACTAACCTCCAATATGTTAATTCTGAATGGCATGATATTCCATCCCCTTTAACATTGTCCTAAAGATTCTTTCTTAATCTGGGGGGCTCCAAAATCACTTCAGATGGTGACTGCAGCCATGAAAATAAAAGGTGCTTGCTCCTTGGAAGAAAAGCTATGACCAACCTAGACAGCATATTAAAAAGCAGAGACATTTTGACAACAATGGTCCATCTAGTCATGTATGGGTGCAGAGTTGGACTACAAAGAAAGCTGAGCACTGAAGAATTGATGCTTTTAAACTGTGGTGTTGGAGAAGACCCTTGAGAGTCACTTGGACTGCAAGGAGACCCAGCCAGTCTATCCTAAAGGAGATCAGTCCTGAATACACATTGAAAGGACTGATGCTGAAGCTGAAACTCCAATACTTTGGCCACCTGATGTGAAGAACTGACTCATTTGAAAAGACCCTGATGCTGGGAAAGACTGAAGGTGGGAGGAGAAGGGTCAACAGAGGATGAGATGGTTGGATGGCATCACCGACTCAGTAGACATGAGTTTGGGTAAACTCTGGGAGTCAGTGATGGACAGGGAGGCCTGGCATGCTGCAGTCCATGGGGTTGCAAAGAGCCAGACAGGATTGAGCAACTGAACTGAAAGACTCTTTGATTATACATTGAAAAAATATTAATGGAGCACAAAAGGTACACACTATATGGTTGACTCCTGGTTTAGAGGTGTGCTGCTGCTGATTGTGTGCAGGAGCTAAAATGTGAAACTCCTGTATTGGATGGAATGTTTACCTGGCCATTTAGCTAAGGGAGGCATAATTCTGCTGTTGAAAGGGGCAAATGAAAAACCATGGAGAAATAGTGGGGTTTATATTGAGGCCAAGAATCCCTATGATCTGCCTACCAGATTTAACTTATCTCACAAGAGCTCAAGTAGCACGGACACCACCATTCTTGCTTGGGGCTATGGTGAGTCAAGGAAGGCCTTTTTCTGCTTGGCCAGAAAATTTTCTCAGGGAGCATGACATCAGTTGGCTCCATTGGTGGTAGAAATTCCAACTGTGTAGTCAGATCTGCACAGAGTGAGTAAATCCTCACTTATTTGATGCTCTGGGTGGGAGAAAGTGGGTAAAAGTAAACTACTTTATCCCAAGAGGCTATTCCTTTTGGTGCAGAGCAGCCTACTTCACTTCCCTAAGGTGAGGAAAATCAAGCTCATTGATATCCTTGCCCACAGTACCTTCTGGTATGCTGATGTGGCTAGCTGGCATCAACCTGCCTCCTAGAGAAAAGACTTAGGTTCTGTTAAAACTACCAGGCTTTTGCTCTATTTTGCTCAACTTCTTAGGCTCTTTTTTTCATTCTTGCCTCACAAGCCTGTGGATATATTTCAATTCATCTAAGAGAGATTTCAAGGTCATTAAAATCAATCTTTTGAAGGGTACAAATGTGCACTGTCAAATTTGTAGTTTTGAAAGAGTTAGCCTTTAACTTAATAGATATTCTATAAAATCTATAATGGCATAAAGTAGAGAGGAAAGACTATTTAGCTATACCTTAGAAAAGCAACAACCACTGCTA
The DNA here is from genome assembly GCF_049115385.1 of Moschus berezovskii. Classification (NCBI taxonomy): domain Eukaryota; kingdom Metazoa; phylum Chordata; class Mammalia; order Artiodactyla; family Moschidae; genus Moschus; species Moschus berezovskii. The sequence continues at coordinate 40,322,058 of NC_142464.1, read as the reverse complement.
GCATTGTTGGATTGCATCATGAGATATATTCTTCTGAGTGAATAATTCTACTAGTAATTTAAATAATGTTATTTCCACAGCATTTTAATGCAAAAATTATTATTATATATGATTGTAATTAGAACACAATTATAATATAATTGTGATTAGAAAAAAATAAATATTTTACAAAATATTACATAGGATTTAAGTAAATCACATAATCTGATTGTACATTTACGTTTACAAAAAAATTGTATCACCATCTTCCACCATTCTCAGGTGTGGCATCTCTACTGCCACAAGCATTTTAATGCAGAAATTATATACATATAAATATGTATATAAATATATATATATATATATAATGCAACTGAACACCTAGAATCATTCTGGCAACCAAAAAAGTCATATACATGTACTATTGAAATTAGAAAATTAGATTTTAACCTTTAATGTATTTTTAAACATAGCTATAACATAAGAAAACAGCTGGGCTTATTATAGGTCCAGAGACTTCCAAATTAAACAGTGTGTGCTAAAAATAGAATCTAATCATGCAGAAACAGGTTTTTTTTTTCTTTAAACTTATTCAGTAATATTTAATTTCTAACAAATACAGATTGCCAGCTGTTAACATCCTCTTAACTGCAAAATGAGGATAAGAAATTTAATGCCAGTGACTTTGTATTTATGACTGTTGCCTATAAATTACACAGTGGGTTTGGTAGAATATTTATTTGCATTTTTTCCCACTTGAAATTTATTTCGAATATGACAAACTGTCTACTTCCCTGTGAAACAGTGTTAGTTGTTACCTTGAGAAACTACTTAGTTTGCTCAAGCACAATTTAGGATCTCAATAAACAACTAAGCAAAACTAGAATTGGGACATTGAATGATATTTGAAGTAAAGGATCTACAACTCTTCAAACACACCATCTTATTTCACTCCAGTCAAATCTAAACTGGGAAATATTGAGATAGAAGCAAGGAGACAATCTTTAAGTTAATTATCAGAGTTCTAGTGTATTTTATTTAACTTAGATAAACAAAAAAGGAGTGCTATTATTAATTAATTTGAAAAAGCAGTTTAAAACAAGAACAGATGTGGTGGGGAAAAAAGGAATAGTCACCTTAGACTAAACCAAAGATATTGTTATTAGCTGTCTCTGTTATATTTTGTGCGGTATTTCTAATAAATATTGTTAATTACACTTTCACATATTATAAAATTTATCACCCTAATTAAAATAAGCAATTGAACCAGTAGCAACAAGTGTCTACTTTCCTTAAGAATATAAAAAAAATGTATGTGAGATAATTCTGATGTCTCATTTGGTCTTAACAGTGGAACAAAGTCTTAATAGAATTGAGTTTAATAAAAAAAAGATGTAGAGAATTTCTAGATAGTGAAGGCAACTGAATTCTGAATTTCTATATGAACTATTTTTATTATATTTATGAAGAATCTAAAAATCATAAGTACATTAATCTTAATAAGGAAACTTTAGCAGTATAATTTTAAAATAGAGCATGATAGTTTAAAAGAATGGATCTTAATATATACCAGACTTAGAATATATAAAAGCATTTAGGATAAAGTCCCTGTCAGTCTAAATTCATTCGGAGACACTTGCAGCTCAATCCCAGAAAAATAAACGACCTAATCAAAATATGGGTCAAAGAACTAAACAGACATTTCTCCAAAGAAGACATAAAGATGGCTAACAAACACATGAAAAAATGCTCAATATCACTCATAATCAGAGAAATGCAAATCAAAACCACAACGAGGTACCATTTCACGCCAGTCAGAATGGCTGCTATCCAAAAGTCTACAAGCAATAAATGCTGGAGAGGGTGTGGAGAAAAGGGAATCCTCTTACACTGTTGGTGGGAATGCAAACTAGTACAGGCCACTATGGAGAACAGTGTGGAGAGTCCATAAAAAACTGGAAAAAGAACTGCCATACAACACAGCAATTGCACTCCTGGGCACACACACTGAGGAAACCAGAATTGAAAGAGACACATGTACTCCAATGTTCATCGCAGCACTGTTTATAACAGCCAGGACATGGAAGCAACCTAAGATGTCCATCTGCAGACAAATGGATAAGAAAGCTTTGGTACATATACACAATGGAGTATTACTCAGCCATTAAAAAGAACACATTTGAATCAGTTCTAATGAGATGGATGAAACTAGAGCCTATTACACAGAGTGAAATAAGCCAGAAAGAAAAACACCAATACAGTATACTAACGCATATATATGGAATTCAGAAAGATGGTAACGATAACCCTGTATGCGAGACAGCAAAAGAGACACAGATATATAGAACAGTCTTTTGGACTCTGTGGGATGATTTGGGAGAATGGCATTGAAAAATGTATATTACCATATGTGAAACGAATCACCATGCATGATACAGGATGCTTGGGGCTGGTGCCCTGGGATGACTCAAAGGAATGGCATGGGGAGGGAGGTGCGAGGGGTGTTCATGATGAGGAACACATGTACACCTGGGGCAGATTCATGTCAATGTATGGCAAAACCAATACAATATTGTAAAGTAATTAGCCTCATGGTCATGTATGGATGTGAGAGTTGGACTGTGAAGAAAGCTGAGAGCCAAAGAATTGATGCTTTTGAACTGTGGTGTTGGAGAAGACTCTTGAGAGTCCCTTGGACTGCAAGGAGATCCAACCAGTCCATTCTAAGGGAGATCAGTCCTGGGTTTTCATTGGAAGGACTGATGCTAAAGCTGAAACTCCAGTACTTTGGCCACCTCATGAGAAGAGTTGACTCACTGGAAAAAACTCTGATGCTGGGAGGGATTGGGGGCGGGAGGAGACTGGGACGACAGAGAATGAGATGGCTGGATGGCATCACTGACTCGATGGATATGAGTTTGAGTGAACTCTGGGAGTTGGTGATGGACAGGGAGGCCTGGCGTGCTGTGACTCATGGGGTCGCAAAGAGGCAGACATGATAGAGCGAATGAACTGAACTGAACTGAACGGAATTATCCTCCAATTAAAATTTAAAAAAATAAATAAAATAAAAAGAAATAATGTAGAATCAGAGATGTGTAAGTGAATCAACCTTACATGATTGTAGAAACTTGTAGAACACTCTCAGCTACTCTGTTTCTTCTTTTCTAGTGTTGAGTAGGAAGTCCCAGGACAATCAGAAGGGAATGTGGAGGAGAGGGGTGACACTGCAGACCCCAAGGAACAAATGGGGCTTGTATTAACATCTGTCTTTCATTCAGGTCTCCATTGAGCTCTTGCCACACTCACACCAGGATTTGGAGAACTTAAATAAAAAATCTCTTGGGAGTTAGCAGTGAGGTACACAACTGCTGCTGAAAAAAACAAGGTGAGCAAGCAGATCCAGAAAGAAGTACATGATTTAAATTCAACCTTCCAAGAATAAACATGGCCACTGCTTCCAAACCTCACATGTACTGTCTTCTGACCAATCTTAACCAGAAACATTCTAGGAAAGGAATTCCAGGAAACATAGTTCAGCTTAGCCAAAATGACACGTTAGAAGCCAACCATACTGACAAAATAGAAGTATCAACAAGAGTTACAACTCTCTAAATAAGCTTCCACCTTAAAAACCATATGCTCTGTCTTGCCTGATTTCTTTCTTAGAGAATTGGAACCTCTTATAGGGTTCATATCACAATTCTGAGATTAATAACCTTTATGGTCATGAGTAGCTTTGATTACAATTGAGTTGAGAGGATTTTTATTGGCAATTGGGGGTTCAGAATCACAAAGTGAGCAGGTTCAATATTTCTTTACCTATTAACTGCTATCTTTACTGAAAGAAATCTCTTGTTTTCTGTCTTTTTTATCAGTGAATCAAGTTTAAAATGTATGGGTTTGCTGGTATTTTTATGAGAAATAAATTAAAATTCAGAGAAGCCCATTTATTATATGGCAAATAAGTTACACATAGTCTTTTAATTTTCCTTTGGATATTATCTAAGGACAACTGTCCTCTTTTGTTTACTCATTGATACTTTTTTTTCTTCATTTCCTACCACAAGGAAAAGTAAAAGAAAAAAAATGAAAATGAAAAACCACAGGATCTTTCTATTACCTAGTATTTATTAGTCTAGTCTAACTGTATCATACTTTTTTTCCTACAAGGATCCAAATTTATCTCCATTCCTAAGGAGATCAACTTCTTTCATCAAATGCATTATCATTCTTCCCAATTTCTAGTAAGGTCTCCACTGAGGTCTGCTATTTTAGCAAACCTCTAGTTTAGATTGCTTTACTGATTGAACTTGTTTCTTGAACCTGTATAGACTGCTAAACAAATGAATGAAAAGGACAAATTTCCTCAGAGAGAATCAGCATTCTGAGAGAGAGTAATTTCTTCTTTCCTTCTCACCTTACAGCAACCAACATTCAGGGTTATAATGTGGATGATTCCACTGAGCAGCATGTGCCCAAGACAGCAGGTCCCTGCCAACTGAGCAGGATGAGTTGACCCACTGCTCCCATTTGGGGCCAAATGGCTTTCTACCAAGACACTGACATGGGTGAGCCGAGATCCTCTCCAAGGTCATTTCATGCTATTGACACACTTGGAAAAGAGATTTGCAATATTTAAATTTGTTCAGTCTACTCTCTTATTAAAAAATAAGGCAATGAAAGTGAATTCACATTAAGGATACTAACTAAAGTTAACTCATAACAAAATATGAAAATACCACTTCCTTTCTCTAATAAGTAAGCTGAGACAAAAGAATCTGTAATTAATATTAAGTGAAAAATATTATAGACCTTAGAGAACTTTTCCAAGGTTCTAACCTATAAACTTCTGCCTCAAAAAATTCTTGCCAGTGTTATCCTAACCCACAAATGCACAGACAACACTGCAGAGGCTGAATCAGGTTAAAAAAACAAGGGAAGTTACATGGAATTTTTGTTTTGAATGCATAGAAAAACCTGTGGTAGTATACAGTATAATTCAGAAATTAATATTTACCCACACTAATAATTGATTCAAATAAAGTAAGACAGTTTTACAGTAACTTTTATAAAAATAGAGAGTTATATAGTAAATTTATAAGAATATATATTCTGGAAATGATTGATTTTTCTATCATCATTTTATGGCTAATATTAATATAACAGAAGGCATTTTTCTAGAATCTTATCTATTTTGTTGCATCTTTCATTGAACACTTTTTTATTTCCAATATTTTCTTCTGTTAGACATTTTCCCCTCTCTTTTGTGTATCAACATTTCTTCATTTCATCTTGGTAACACTTTGAATGAATTTTAGCTCTTAGAATATATTTTTTTCTTTTTTTTATTGCTCATACAGAAGTCCTTCTGTATTTTAGTACATTCAAGGTCTGCTTTTATGTGACAATTTCCTTTCCCTCCTGTTCCCTATTTCCAGCATATAAGACAGCCATTCTGGCACAGATATAAAATTAGTTTTGCTCAATGGATTTCTTGTCATGCATGTGCACAAAGCTTCATTTACCTTCAATTTAGATTTTTGTTTTCCTCTGGTGACTCATTTTGCTGCATCTGTGTTTATTCCATAACCTGTGGATAAGGCATGTTTCTCTGACTGTGAGCTGGCTGAGCATTTGTTGTTGGCTGCCATGTGTTAGCAATTTCTGAATGCAATTCAGGGGTGCTCTATCTACTGCATCAGATATTACTGCTTTTATGCATTTCCTATGTGGTAACCAGCTTAGACCCCATTTGTTCATCTCAAGGATTTGTGGTTTTTGCTGTTGTTGATTCACTTAGTATATAACACATGCTTTTGTTGTATTTCCTGATGGTAAATAAAATCTTATTGATTTTGGTGATTTATGTCAGATATTTACTTACAATTAATACTTTGCCCGTATTCAAATGCTAAACACAATCACAATGCTTTGTTTTCTGTTCTTTCTAAAATTTGCTGTGTATACCTTTCTCCTAAAACAATGCAAAACAATTCTAGCCACAGGCTTTTTCATAGACAGTTGTGTGTGTGTGTGTGTGTGTGTGTGTGTGTGTGTGTGTGTGTCTGTATGTGTGTTAGTTGCTCTGTCAAGTCTGACTCTTTCCAACTCCATGGACTGTAGTTAGTTGCTCTGTCAAGTCTGACTCTTTCCAACTCCATGGACTGTAGCCCTCCAGGCTCCCCAGTCCATGGAATTCTCCAAGCAAGAATACTGGAGTGGGTTAGCATTTCCTACTCCAGGGGATCTTCCTAACCCAGGGATAGAACCCAGGTCTCCCATGTTGCACCAACATTCTTTACTGTCTGAGCCACCAGAGAAGCTCTAGACAGTTTATATATTGTTTACAAACATGTTTATCATTCATAGATTCATACTTAAGTGTGTTTTGGGTTTCTTTTGAATTATTTAACCTACTTTATAATTAGTGTTTTTTTAATACTTCTTAAGCATGGGTACTGCTTTCTTAATGTATTAGGTTAAGGTATGGGCAAAATAACACTTTATAATTAGTGTTTTTTTAATACTTCTTAAGCATGGGTACTGCTTTCTTAATGTATTAGGTTAAGGTATGGGCAAAATAACACTTTATAATTAGTGTTTTTTTAATACTTCTTAAGCATGGGTACTGCTTTCTTAATGTATTAGGTTAAGGTATGGGCAAAGTAACACTGGTAAAGAATCTGCCTGCTAAAACAGGAAACATGAGTTCAATCCCTCGGTCAAAATGATTCCCTGGAGTAGCAAATGGCAACGCACTTCAGTATTCTTGCCTGGGAAATTCCATGTACACTGGAGCCTGGGGCTACAGTCCACGTGGTCACAAATAGAGTCAGACATGACTTAGTGACTAAACAACAATAAGTAACAGCAGGGGAAATAAGCTTATACATGCCATAAAAGTTTGCACAGGGGAAAGTTATTGACCAATTTTGGAGTTTGCTTAAATTTTACATCTCTTATGTTTGGGAAGGCAAAGAGATTTCAAATTAGCTAAATTTAATTTTTGTATTTAAGCATAGATGGTTGCTAAGCAGACCATTTGCCTACACGGATGAAGATTTGTTACCCATTTGTGTGGATTGTTTAACAAATATAACTCTTTCCTGGTAAAGCTATTGGTTCTGAAATAAAACACCTAGTCACAAATTATCTATTCCTTGGAAATACCTAAAACTACAACTATAGGAAGCATACAAAAAAGCAGACACATTACTTTGCCAACAAAGGTCCATTTAGTCAAAGATATGGTTTTTCCAGTAATCATGCATGGATGTGAGAGTTGGAATATAAAGAAAGCTGAGCACTGAAGAATTTATGCTTTTTAACTGTGGTGTTGGAGAAAACTCTTAAGAGTCCCTTGGACTGCAAAGAGACCAAATTAGTCCATCCTGCAGATGCTGATTGCGGCCATGAAATTAAAAGATGCTTACTCCTTGGAAGGAAAGTTATGACCAGCTTAGATAGCATATTAAAAAGCAGAGACATTACTTTGCCAACCAAGGTCCGTCTAGTCAAGGCTATGGTTTTTCCCATGGTCATGTGTGGATGTGAGAGTTGGACTGTGAAGAAAGCTGATCACTGAAGAATTGATGCTTTTGAACTGTGGTGTTGGAGAAGACTCTTGAGAGTCCCTTGGACTGCAAGGAGATCCAACCAGTCCATTCTAGAGGAGATCAATCCTGGGTGTTCATTGGAAGGACTGATGCTAAAGCTGAAACTCCAATACTTTGGCCACCTCATGTGACAAGTTGACTCACTTGAAAAGACTCTGATGCTGGGAGGGATTGGGGGTGGGAGGAGACGGGGACGACAGAGAATGAGATGGCTCACCGACTCGATGGACATGAGTTTGACTGAACTCCAGGAGTTGGTGATGGATGGGGAGGCCTGGCGTGCTGTGATTCATGGGGTCGCAAAGAGTCAGACATGACTGAGCGACTGAACTGAACTGAAAGGAAATCAGGCTTGAGTGTTCATTGGAAGGACTGATGTTGAAGTTGAAACTCCTATACTTTGGCCACCTGATGAGAAGAACTGATTCTTTTGAAAAACCCTGATGCTGGGAAAGCTTGAAGGTGGGAGAAAAAGGGGACGACAGAGGGTGAGATGGTTGGATGGCTTCACCGATTCAATGGACATGAGTTTGAGTAAACTCCGGAAGTTGGTGACGGACAGGGAGGCCTGGCGTTTTGCATTCCATGGGGTCGCGAAGAGTCAAACATGACTGAGCAACTGAACTGAAGTGAAGGGAAGTAAAATTTTTTCAACTTTGACATTGGGGAATTGATCTACTCCTATTTTGACCCCTGTTCCAACTTCAAGGCTTATCCATCCTGTCATATTTTTAAAATTCTACTGTGTCAGAAGCATGGTCATTATTTCTGTATTAGGTGATGCTAACCATAAAAGTCCACAATGACTTCAATATTTTATCTGTTTCCTAGGGCTGGTGTAGCAAAGGGCCACTAACTGATTGAACTGCACAAATAAATTTATTCTCTCAAAATTCTGTTTTTCAGTCACTCGGTCATGTCTGACTCTTTGTGACCCCATGGACTGCAACACACCAGGCTTCCCTGTCCTTCTCCATCTCTCAGAGCTTACTCAGACTCATGTCCATTGAGTCAGTATTGCCATTCAACCATCTCATGCCATTTCATGCTCTGTTGTCCCCTTCTCCTGCCTTCAAACTTTCCCAGCATCAGGGTCTTTTCCAGTGAGTCTGCTCTTTGCATTAGGTGACCAAAGTATTGAAGCTTCATCATCCTTCCAATGAATATTCAGGACTGACTTCCTTTAGGATGGACTGGTTTGATCTCCTTGCAGTCCAAAGGACTCTCAAGAGTCTTCTCTAACACCCATTAGAAGGCATCAGTTCTTTGGTGCTCAGCATTCTTTATGGGCCTCTCAAATCCATACATGACTATTGGGAAAACCATTGCTTTGACTACACAGATCTTTGTCAGCAAAGTAATATCTTTGCTTTTTAATACGCTGTCTAGGTTTGTCACAGCTTTTCTTCCAAGAAGTAAGAGTCTTTTAATTTCATGGCTGTAGACATCATCTACAGTGATTTGGGAGCCCAATAAAACAGTCTGTCAATGTTTTCATTGTTTCCCTATCTATTTCCCATGAAGTGATGGGACTGGATGCCATAATCTTAGTTTTCTGAATGTTGATTTTTAAGCCAGCTTTTTCAATTTCTAATTTCACTTTCATCAAGAGGCTCTTTAGTTCCTCTTTGCTTTCTGCTTGCCACAAAGGTGATGTCATCCACATATCTGAGACTATTGATATTTCTCCCAGCAATCTTGATTCCAGCTTGTGCTTCCTCCAGCCTGGCATTTCATATGATGTACTCTGCATATAAGTTAAATAAGCAGGGTGACAACATACAACATTAACATACTCCTTTTCCAATTTTGAACCAGTCCGTTGTTCTATATCTGGTTCTAACTGTTGCTTCTTGACCTTCACAAAGGCTTCTCAGGAAGGAGGTATGGTGGGCTGGTATTCCTATCTCTAAGAATTTTCCACGGTTTGTTGTGATCCACAGAGTCCTAGAGGATAAAATTTTAAAATCAAGATGTTGACTGGACAATGCTTCTGTCATAGTTTCTAGGTGGGGGATCCTTCCTTGACTCTTCCAGCTACCAGTAGCCGCAGGTACCTCTTAGTTGGTAGCAGCTTAATTTCAGTCTCTGCTTCCATATTCACCTAGCCATCTCCCCTCTGTGTTTGTCTATGTCTTCACATGAGGTCCTCTCTGAGTGTCTGTGTCCAAATTTCCCACTTTTCCTTTTTTCATGTGTGCATATTTTTTTAATTTTATTTTTAATTTTTAACACCAAAATACTTTGTATTGAGGTATAGCCAATTAACAATGTCATGATAGTTTCACCTGAAAATTTCCCACCTTTTTTAAGGGTTGAAGTCATATTGGATTTAGATCCACTTCCCCTGATGTCTCAGATGGTAAAGAATCCACCTGCAGAGCAGAAGACCCAGGTTTGATCACTGTATCAGGAAAATCCCATGGAGAGAGGAATGGCTACCCACTGTATTGTTCTTGCCTGGAGAATTCCATGAATAGAGAAAGCTGGCAGGCTACAGTCCATGGGTCACAAAAATTCAGACACAACTGAAGCAACAGAGCGCATACACACACACATAGTCCATTGGCTAGAAGGATAAAGAAACAAGGAAAATATGGTCTAGCTGTGTAGACAGGAAGAAAAGAATATATAGATTCTTCTGAGTAGAAAGGAATCTCTGCCATTCTTTATATAATGGTTCTCTAGGGCATTGTAGTGCATTGCACAGGATACTGTGGTCATTATCTGACATGATTTGGGTAAATATACTTTCTGGTCTCCTTAGAACTACATCAATTAATGCTATTTTCTCATAAAAAAAATCATCAGTTGCATTTTCTCTCCCTCTCAAAATATTCTGAACTAGATAATAATTTATATGGTCAGCCTATCAATGAGGATAAAATTCCAAAGATAGGAATGTAAAGGGTATAATCCCCATCCTCACACAACTTTCCATAAAATAATACATTAACTGTACCAATTAAAAACAAGATTTCAACTTGCTTCTAGAGGAAAAAAAGTTCTTGTAATATGTTTTGAATCCTACAAGAGTGATACTTGGCAAGGTTATGGACCATATGTCTTTAGCATTCTTTAAACCAGAATGATTGAAAAGGTGTTTAAGTTATTTTAATAAAGCATAATTGCATACCTGTCTGAAAATGTGCCCTTCAAAAATATAACTTCTAACTGATCTGAGAAAAATAGATTTCAAGGCACCTGTGTAATAGTCTTATCTGCACTCAAAAATAAATATACCTTAGGGACTTTCTAAATGAAAGTTTTTGATGGGTGTGATCATTATAATGAATATTAATTAAGAAAAAGCTGCATGATAAAGAATGTATACTAGGCCTCTAAGTCACTATGATTCTGCTTAACTGAATTGAATGTGGCTTTACTTTGCTTGTAAAAGCAGGTGTTGAAATATTCTTAAGATTGTCCTTGAGATTTCTTCACACTTCTTGGAATCCCTCATTATAATGGAATGCTCCATTCACTGCATGTACTCGATTTAAGAAACAAAATACCCTCTCATTTTTTAAATTAGTCAAAATATAAAGACAACTTGAACTCAAAAGAACTCATTTATCTTTTGCTATACCTCTACATAGTGCTTCCATAGCTCTGTTGCCAACCCCTTGGTATAAAAGTACTCACAAACTCTGGAATTTCTGCTTTAATTCTCCTGTAGAGAATTCAGGGAGGCACTGCTCAAATCCTTATAATGGCTAAAAGATTTAGCTTAGCCTTTATAGAAGAGCTTGTTAAAGTAATCAAGGCTATACACATGACTTTTATAAGTAGTTCACATAAGAATTCAAGCATATGCGTGAATGACATGATTGAGAATACATTTCCCAGTAAACGTTTCACTAAGGTCAATGCATTTTATTTCATCATGATATTCTTTCTCACGGATTACATGTGAACATTTATAGGCATCCCATATTCTTGCCAAAATCTGTCAGCTCACAATGAAACACAGCTGAAAAGCTTTGCAGTATTCACCGACCACAAACAGAAATTTTCTGAATGTCCTGAGTTTTATACAAGTATCCCGTGGAATGATGCTGGGAGAAAAATTTTTTACTTCTTTTACTACTGCATGAAAATCCAAAATAGTTTGATTGTCCTTAATAGCTACCTAAGAAGAGAGAGATCATATTCTGCATGGTAATAATAATATTACCAGTGGTTTCCTATGTAACACACTCAAAAATAATTTCCCAATTACAACCATAGATATGTTTCTCATTTAATAGCCTACAAATTTGGACCATAAAATTGCGCTCAATATACATGCCAAAATATTTCCTTTAGAAAGCATTTAGACAAATTCCTAATCAAAAAAGAAGGAAGAATGGAAGGAAGAAAAAAGAGAGTGAGAACATGATTAGTTGATGGTAAAACTACCTTTTATACTTTTGCACTTAGCATTATGAAAAAAGCTAGAATATTTCACCATAAGAAAATGAATTTATATCAACAGCTTGGCTGACATGTGCTTTAAAACTACTGTAAAAGCAATTAACATTTCTTCCAGTAATATAATTTTCAAGGGTTCTCAAGTCATTAAGATAGGTAATTAGCATTTGATATTAATAGAGATATTTGCAATCGAGGTATGAATACTTGCAACACTTATTTAATAATCACTTCATTCTGCAAAAGTCTCCAGATTTTCTGAGCACATACTTTGGAAGAGCACTTTAGAAAATAAATTTCTCATTTTTAGTAGCCTAATAAGTAACTCTCAGTGAGGTACAATTTTTTTAAGAGTGTAAATAGAATCAATTAAAATGAGCAAAATGAGTAATGTGTATGATTTGAGTTCCAGTGAAGCATGAAAATAAAGCAATGTTCGACATTTGTTTGACAAACGTCTTAAAAATGGATTTTAGATGACTTATATTTTAAAAGAAAACAGATTATTAAGTGAAGAGTAAAAAAGCTGTTTATAAGCCTCAAGGAAAGAGTGTCACCTTCAAAACCTTATTTTGGATTTTCAGTGTATAAATCACTATGAATTCAATCTCTCATGATCTCATGAGCAAAAATGGTAACAAATTTCATCTTGTTCTTATGGTATTACAGTAAATAAAACACCATTCCAGCTATTCCTACCTAAATCCACCATTCTCTTAAATATTCTGCCTAAAAAAATCTATAAATATAGATGCCAAATAATGACATCCATTTTTAATGTAGCCTTTGTTAGTATGTAAATTGTGTTGTCATCCCTGATTAGGAAGCTATTTATTGATATTATGACAACAGTGACACAGCTAATATTTATTAAGCACCACTATGGTCAAGGCACTGTTCAGGGTGCACAGGTGTGTGGAGGAAAGAACCTAGAATTTTTAGTCAGATAGACTTGGATTTCAGCTTCAACTCCTTCCTTTACTGTTGTGTACTCCTAGTAAGTCACTGAGCCTTTCTGAGATTGTTTTCTCTGAGTCTCAGTTCCCTCATCTTTAACATACTTAATATTTCATATGGAATGAAATTTCTGAGGTATAAACAAAAAGTCATTCTTAAAATTCTATGCAAACAGTAAACACTCAAATATTAGTTCCAGTCCATTCCTAAACTCTGCCCTTGTCTATTTTATTCATTTATTTTCTTTTTATGATTACACTGCAGAGACTCATAGATTTTCTCACTATCTACTCATTATATTTTTATAAAAACTCAAGAAGACCCAGAGGATGTTCACTGTATTTCAACTTTATTCTCAAAGACATTTCTACATGTTCTCCCGAATTGCAGGTACTGTGCTTCTGTGGTCTACATTCAATTAAAAAAAAATTCCACCTGTAATATATTTCCTTTTAAAAAAAAAAAATTTGCACTTTCTACATTCCATTTGCTGCCTTGTAGTATGAATTTTGCTCATATTCACTGTTTGTGTCCTGGATTCACTCTGAGTAAGGCACTCTTTAGATGCTCATCCTTTACTTACTCAAATATTTTGAGTCATTTGACACCCAGGTTTCCTGGTCCATCTCTCATTTCATTGTTCTTATGTTCTACAGATTTCTCTGACTACACTGGAAACATATTTTGTCTTTTTCCTAGTCCCTTCTATAGGATTCAAGTTGTAGCTACTGACTTAAACATTTTTATTTCATGGAACAATATGTTAAGGATTTGTAAGGGCAATGGCTATATATGTAAGATGTGTCATATAATTAAGACAATCTTGTTAAAGTATTTTTCTTCTATTTGCTATCACAAACAACACTAAACATCTCTGAAACTAAATTTTGAGGCAACTTTGTAAAATGCTCATCAATATGTCCAGATGATAAAGATCACAAATCAACCTAATGGTTGATATTATAGCCATACTTTATTGGCTATTAAATAAAATATATTCTATATGCCATAAGAGAAAAGTGGAAAAGCTGGCTTGAAACTGAAGATTCAGGAAAACTAAAATTATGGCATCAGGTCCCATCCCTCCATGGCAAACAGAAGGGCAAAAAGAAGATGCAGTGATTAATTTTATTTTCTTGGGCTCCACAGTCACTATAGATGGTGACTGCAGCCATAAAAAGCACATGCTGTTCAAGGAACACTATGACTTTATATTTATATTTAAGAATATTAAAAAGCACAGACATCCCTTTGCGGACAAAGATCTGTATAGTAAAAGCTATGGTTTTTCCAGTAGTCATATATGGATGTGAGAGTGAGACCATAAAGAAGGCTGAGGGCCAAAGAACTGATGTCTTCTAACTGTGATGTGAAGTGGGCCTTAGATTGAGCTATTTCAAATCTTGAAAGATGATGCTGTGAAAGTACTGCACTCAATATGCCAGCAAATTTGGAAAACTCAGCAGTGGCCACAGGACTGGAAAAGGTCATGCTTCATTCCAATCACAAAGAAAGGCAATGCCAAAGAATGCTCAAACTACCGCACAATTGCACTCATCTTACACTCTAGTAAAGTCATGCTCAAAATTCTCCAAGCCAGGCTTCAGCAATATGTGAACCGTGAACTCCCAGATGTTCAAGCAGGTTTTAGAAAAGGCAGAGGAACCAGAGATCAAATTGCCAACATCCGCTGGATCATGGAAAAAGCAAGAGAGTTTCAGAAAAACATCTATTTCTGCTTCATTGACTATGCCAAAGCCTTTGACTGTGTGGATCACAATAAACTGTGGAACATTCTGAAAGAGATGGGAATCCGAGACCAGCTGACCTGCCTCTTGAGAAACCTGTATGCAGGTCAGGAAGCAACAGTCAGAACTGTACATGGAACAACAGACTGGTTCCAAATAGGAAAAGGTATACGTCAAGGCTGTATATTGTCACCTTGCTTATTTAACTTATATGCAGAGTACATCATGAGGAACGCTGGGCTGGAAGAAGCACAAGCTGGAATCAAGATTGCTGGGAGAAATACCAATAACCTCAGATATGCAGATGACACTACCCTTATGGCAGAAAGTGAAGAGGAACTCAAAAGCCTCTTGATGAAAGTGAAAGAGGAGAGTGAAAAGGTTGGCTTGAAGCTCAACATTCAGAAAACAAAGATCGTGGCATCTGGTCCCATTGCTTCATGGGAAATAGATGGAAAAACCGTGGAAACAGTGTCAGACTTTATTTTTTTGGGCTCCAAAATCACTGCAGATGCTGATTGCAGCCAGGAAATTAAAAGACGCTTACTCCTTGGAAGGAAAGTTATGACCAACCTTGACAGTATATTAAAAAGCAGAGACATTCCTTTGCCAACAAAGGTCCGTCTAGTCAAGGCTATGGTTTTTCCCGTGGTCATGTATGGATGTGAGAGTTGGACTGTGAAGAAAGCTGATCGCCGAAGAATTGATGCTTTTGAACTGTGGTGTTGGAGAAGACTCTTGAGAATCCCTTGGACTGCAAGGAGATCCAACCAGTCCATTCTAAAAAGATCAATCCTGGGTGTTCATTGGAAGGACTGATGCTAAAACTGAAACTGCAATACTTTGGCCACCTCAGGCGACAAGATGACTCACTGGAAAAGACTCTGATGCTGGGAAAGGTTGGGGGCAGGAGGAGAAGGGGACGACAGAGAATGAGATGGCTGGATGGCATCACTGACTCTGTGGACATGAGTTTGAGTGAACTCCGGGAGTTGGTGATGGACAGGGAGGCCTGGCGTGCTGTGATTCATGGGGTCGCGGAGAGTCGGACACGACTGAGCAACTGAACTTAACTGAACTGAACTGTGATGAAGACTTCTGAGAGTCCCTTAGACTGTAAGGAGATCAAGCCAGTTGCTCCTAAAGGAAATCAACCCTGAATATTCATTGGAGGGACTGATGCTGAAGGTGAAGGCACCTGATGAAAAAGCTGACTCATTGGAAAAAACCTGATGTTGGGAAAGATTGAAGGCAAAAGGAGAAGGAGACAGCCAAAGATAAAATTGTTAAACAGCATCACTAATTCAATGCACATGAATTGGAGCAAACTCCATTATATAGTGAAGGACAGTGGCGCCTGGCGTGTTGCAGTCCATGGGGTCACAAAGAGACTCAGTGACTGAACAATAACACCAATACTATATATATATATAGTATTTATATATATACTATATATATATATAGTATACTATATATATATATATATATATAATTATGTATGCACTGCTGCTGATGCTGCTGCTGCTAAGTCACTTCAGTCGTGTCCAACTCTGTGTGACCCCATAGATGGAAGCCCACCAGGCTACCCCGTCCCTGGGATTCTCCAGGCAAGAACACTGGAGTGGGTTGCCATTTCCTTCTCCAATGCATGAGAGTGAAAAGTGAAAGTGAAGTCGCTCAGTTGTGTCCAACCCTTAGCGACCCCACGGACTGCAGCCTACCAGGCTCCTCCATCCATGGGATTTTCTAGGCAAGAGTACTGGAGTGGCGTGCCATTGCCTTCTCTGTATATATATGCACGCTAGATGTAAAATCATATATACATATACATTTATCATTTATGAATAATACACTTTTTTTTAGATGTTTAGTTTTTATACCTTTTTACTTATTTTCTTTGGGTTTACAGTGTATCATTATTTTCCCCAGTCTATGGAACACATAATTCATTGTAATTACTTTTTACATTAAAAGCATTTAAAGCTCCAATTTTTATTTTTCAAAATACAATTATTTGGGCAATTCATATGTTTAGATATGAAGAATTCTCAATACCATTATCATAAATAAACTGGAATTTCAGGGTTTAGTTTTAATTTCAGTTTTAATTTTCTTTCTGTAAGAAGAGATATATAGAATCATAACTTTTTAATTTTATCATTAAAAAAATCACTTGTTATATCAGATTTTATTGGATACTTATCAGATTTTGCCTATAGCATCAATTTTTGAAAATGTATTGAGTTATTATATAGTATAATCAGTTATTTTCTAATGTTCTGTCTACAAACATATATTTTAAATGTTTCAAAAAATTTTTTAATATTAAATTTAAAATTGTGTTCTGAAACCTAGTTCATCTGTCATCTTCCTGAGAATCCTTTGAATTTGAGTATAAAACAATAGGATAATTCTAATAAACTTCCTTATCTTTATGTCTTCTTCCTCTGAAGGAAGTTTCACCATTTTTAACCTAATCTTACCTGCTTTAAGTGGTTGTTTATAAACCTACACAGGAAATGGTCATTACAAACTGTACTACTCTCCATCACATGACAAACCTATGAGCTCTTCATATTAGTGTAAAAGATAAAAATAATAAATAGCTGTAGTTTCTGTGCCTTGAAATTTTGTCACAGGCTTTTCTAATCACTACATATATTTTTCCTAACAACACTCTAAAATCCATATTATATAATCATTATTTCACAAGGGAATAACCACAACTTACAGAAATTAGTAAATAAGTGTAAGATATTATCCCAGCTATGTCTGACAATATATTCTATAATCTTATATGTAATAGAAATATAATTTAATATCAAAAGGTAGTATAGTGGAGAAGGTAATGGCACCCCACTCCCGTACTCTTGCCTGGAAAATCCCATAGACAGAGTAGCCTGGTAGGCTACAATCCATGGGGTTGCTAAGAGTTGGACACGACCGAGGGACTTCACTTTCACTTTTCACTTTCATGCATTGGAGAAGGAAATGGCAACCCACTCCAGTGTTCTTGCCTGGAGAATCCCAGGGACGGGGTAGCCTGGTGGGCTGCCGTCTATGGGGTCGCACAAAGTCAGACAGGACTGAAGTGACTTAGCAGCAGCAGCAGTTTAGTGGAATAAAATTAAGTATCATGAGTAGTCATGTGCACTAGTTCCATGATTTTAAATAGGATATTTATAATCATCCATAGTCTAGTAATAAAAATTGTGGCTCAGAAAAAAGAGAAAAATATGTAGTAGCTGCTAATTTCATATTTTATCTTTTTCAAATGTGGAACTAGAAAATTTTAATAATCTCACCCTGAAAAAAACAATATTGCTATTGTGGGCTGACTAATTTCAGTATTTATTTTTCACCTTAGTTTTTTAACTACTATAAATCCATATAAATGTAAAATTATAAATCCGAGAGTGAAGAGTTCAGCCTTTGGATTGATTTTAACAATTCTTTAAAAATACCTCTGTTTTTCTTAAATAGCAGTTTTCCTGTTGGTGGTTTTAAGAAGCCACTTTAAATTACTCAATATTACTGGATTTAATATTTTTGCGATTTTGTGATTTAATATTTTGAGTAACTGGAAAGTTATGGATAGTAGATAATTGTCAAAATTGCTTTTAAAGAGATAATGGCATTCTAAAGCTCACTGTTCTGTTATAAATAATCTTATCTAACTCACTATATATTTTTATATTTTTTGTTTATGTCTTTACTTTCACACTCTCACTCTCATTCTTTTCTTTCATTTCTTCATTTGCTTCTATTCTTCCTTATTTGAAATCCTAAGGGAACAAAGTATATGTTTACAATTGGATGTCCTTACTGAGTAGAATATGTCTTCCATTATTTATTTTTAAGAATATGTAAGTGGAAGTTATTGAATAAAAAAGGAAGTAGTAAATAGATAACATTTTCTGTAAAGCATTGGTTTTCTATAACACTAAGTCTAGCCCTCATCTCTAAGAAAGAATAGGTCATTAATATTCACTTTCTTATAGGCTCCTTTTTGGTATGATAAGTCCACCTGATGTAAATTCATTCATATTCAACTAAATTTTAGCACAGACTCTTTTGACTCTTCAGAATTCTTCCAACTGTTTCCAATGTGCTATAGATGAGAACCATATTTTTTAACATTGTATTTATCAAATTCTTTTTGCTTATGGACAGACAGTTCCCAACTTAACAGGTAACTTCTGTAAAGAAGCACAGAATACAAAATTTTTTTTTATATTGGGTTAGAATTGGTGATATGATTGCTTCTTTGTTTCAAGATATTTATGATTCCAGGTATCAGTTCAGTTCAGTTCAGTTCAGTCACTCAGACGTGTCCGACTCTCCGCGACCCCATGAATCACAGCATGCCAGGCCTCCCTGTCCATCACCAACTCCCGGAGTTCACTCAAACTCATGTCCACAGAGTCGGTGATGCCATCCAGCCATCTCATTCTCTGTCGTCCCCTTCTCCTCCCGCCCCCAACCTTTCCTAGGATCAGAGTCTTTTCCAGTGAGTCAACTCGTCGCATGAGGTGGCCAAAGTATTGGAGCTTCAGCTTTAGCATCAGTCCTTCCAATGAACACCCAGGACTGATCTCCTCTGGAATGGACTGGTTGGATCTCCTTGCAGTCCAAGGGACTCTCAAGAGTCTTCTCCAATACCACAGTTCAAAAGCATCGATTCTTCAGCGATCAGCTTTCTTCACAGTCCAAATTTCACATCCACACATAACCACTGGAAAAACCATAGCCTTGACTAGACGGACCTTTGTTGGCAAAGGAATGTCTGTTTTTCAATATGCTATCTAGGTTGGTCATAGTTTACTTCCAAGGAATAAGCGTCTTTTAATTTCATGACTGCAGACAGCAACTGCAGTGATTTTGGAGCCCAAAAAAATAAACTCTGACACTGTTTCCACGGTTTTTCCATCTATTTCCCATGAAGTGATGGGACCAGATGCCATGATCTTTGTTTTCTGAATATTGAGCTTCAAGCCAACCTTTTCACTCTCCTCTTTCACTTTCATCAAGAGGCTTTTGAGTTCCTCTTCACTTTCTGCCATAAGGGTAGTGTCATCTGCATATCTGAGGTTATTGGTATTTCTCCCAGCAATCTTGATTCCAGCTTGTGCTTCTTCCAGCCCAGCGTTCCTCATGATGTACTCTGCATATAAGTTAAATAAGCAAGGTGACAATATACAGCCTTGACGCGCTCCTTTTCCTATTTGGAACCAGTCTGTTGTTCCATGTACAGTTCTGACTGTTGCTTCCTGACCGGCATACAGGTTTCTCAAGAGACAGGTCAGGTGGTCTGGGATTCCCATCTCTTTCAGAATGTTCCACAGTTTATTGTGATCCACACAGTCAAAGGCTTTGGCATAGTCAATGAAGCAGAAATAGATGTTTTTCTGAAACTCTCTTGCTTTCTCCATGATCCAGCGGATGTTGGCAATTTGATCTCTGGTGCCTCTGCCTTTTCTAAAACCTCCTTGAACAGCTGGTATTTCACGGTTCACATATTGCTGAAGCCTGGCTTGGAGAATTTTGAGCATGACTTTACTAGCGTGTGAGATGAGTGCAATTGTGCAGTAGTTGGAGCATTCTTTGGCATTGCCTTTCTTTGGGATTGGAATGAAGCATGACCTTTTCCTGTCCTGTGGCCACTGCTGAGTTTTCCAAATTTGCTGGCATATTGAGTCCAGCACTTTCACACCATCATCTTTCAAGATTTGAAATAGCTCAACTGGAATTTCATCACCTCCACTAGCTTTGTTTGTAGTGATGCTTTCTAAGGCCCACTTGACTTCACATTCCAAGATGTCTGGCTCTAGGTCAGTGATCACGTTATCGTGACTATCTTGGTCGTGAAGATCTCTTTTGTACAGTTCTTCTGTGTGTTCTTGCCACCTCTTCTTAATATCTTCTGCTTCTGTTAGGTCCATACCATTTCTGACCTTTTTCGAGCCCATCTTTGCATGAAATGTTCCCTTGGAATCTCTAATTTTCTTGACGAGGTCTCTTGTTTTTCCTGATCTGTTGTTTTTCTCAATTTCTTAGCACTAATCACTGAGGAAGGCTTTCTTATCTCTCCTTGCTATTCTTTGGAACTCTGCATTCAGACGCTTATATCTTTCCTTTTCTCCTTTGCTTTTCACTTCTCTTCTTTTCACAGCTATTTGTAAGGCCTCCTCAGACAGCCATTTTGCTTTTTTGCATTTCTTTTCCATGGGGATGGTCTTGGTCCCTGTCTCCTGTACAATGTCACGAACCTCCGTCCAGAGTTCATCAGGCACTCTATCTATCAGATCTAGTCCCTTAAATCTATTTCTCACTTCCACTGTGTAATCGTAAGGGATTTGATTTAGGTCATATCTGAATGGTCTAGTGGTTTTCCCTACTTTCTTCAATTTCAATCTGAATTTGGCAATAAGGAGTTCATGATCTGAGCCACAGTCAGCTCCTGGTCTTGTTTTTGCTAACTGTATACAGCTTCTCCATCTTTGGTTGCAAAGTATATAATCAATCTGATTTTGGTGTTGACAATCTGGTGATGTCCATGTGTAGAGTCTTCTCTTGTGTTGTTGGAAGAGGGTGTTTGCTATGACCAGTGCGTTCTCTTGACAAAACTCTATTAGCCTTTGCCCTGCTTCATTCCGTATTCCAAGGCCAAATTTGCCTGTTACTCCACGTGTTTCTTGACTTTCTACTTTTGCATTCCAGTCCCCTATAATGAAACGGACATCTTTTTGGGGTGTTAGTTTTAAAAGGTCTTGTAGGTCTTCATAGAACCGTTCAAGTTCGGCTTCTTCAGCGTTACTGGTTGGGGCATCGGCCTGGATTACTGTAATATTGAATGGTTTGCCTTGGAAACGAACAGAAATCATTCTGTCGTTTTTAAGATTGCATCCAAGTACTGCATTTCGGACTCTTTTGTGGACCATGATGGCTACTCCATTTCTTCTAAGGGATTCTTGCCCACAGTAGTAGATATAATGGTCATTTGAGTTAAATTCACCCATTCCAGTCCATTTTAATTCACTGATTCCTAGAATGTCTATGTTCACTCTTGCCATCTCCTGTTTGACCACTTCTAATTTGCCTTGATTCATGGACCTAACATTCCATGTTCCTATGCAATACTGCTCTTTACAGCATCGGACCTTGCTTCTATCACTGGTCACATCCACAACTGGGTATTGGTTTTGCTTTTGCTCCATCCCTTCATTCTTTCTGGAGTTATTTCTCCACTGATCTCCAGTAGCATACTGGGCACCTACCGACCTGGGGAATTCCTCATTCAGTATCCTATCATTTTGCCCTTTGATACTGTTCATGGGGTTCTCAAGGCAAGTATACTGAAGTGGTTTGCCATTCCCTTCTCCAGTGGCCCACATTCAGCTGTGGTCCATGTGATCAGATCGACTAGTTTCCTGTGATTATGATTTCAGTTTGTCTGCCCTCTGATGCCCCCTCGCAATACCTACCGTCTTATTTGGGTTTCTCTTACCTTGGGCGTGGGATATCTCTTCACAGCTGCTCCAAGAATGTGCAGCCGCTGCACCTTACCTTGGATGATGGGTATCTCCTCAAGGTTGCCCCTCCTGACCTTGAACGTGGAGTAGCTCCTCTCGGCCCTCCTGCGCCTGCGCAGCCACAGCCTATTGGACGTGGGCAGCTCCTCATGGCCGCCGGCCCTGGTCTCAGGCGTGGGGTAGCTCCTCTTGGCCGCGCCTCTTTGCGTGGTCGGTTGCCCTGGGGCTGGCGTCTCTCAAGTCTGCGCCGCGGGGCCAGCATCTCTCCTCCCCTTTTTCTGTATCATGGAAAAGACTCTCTCTTTGTAAAAACTGTTTACAGTTAGCCTCAGGTGGTACTCTAATAATTTTTAATACCAAAGATATTGCTTGTAGAAATTGTTACACAGGTAACAAAATACAAGATAAGTTTCCATTGTGACATGGAGCATATTCATTTTTACTTTCTCTCAGCTTTTTTTTCTCTCAAATGCACTACAAATTTCCTTTACATCACATCATTATAGAGCAATTTCTTTGATGCAGTTGACAGAATAAAAACTAAAATATTTTATGACTAAAGATAGCTTTTGCTTAAATTCTGCTATGTTAGTACTTCTGTAATAAATAATAGTTTTAGATCTTAAATTTAAAATATTATACATAACATGCTTCTATCATGGCATTATTGTAACTACATTGGTCATTTCAGGAATCACAGTGAAATATTAAAATTATAGAGTTTTGGAAACCTCATATATATATATATATATATATATATGAGCATACCTTTATTGTAATGCTACCTCTGCACCAAGAAATTCTGCCTTTTAGAAATGATTTTATGCATATTTTTATTTCTCTTTTGATTTCATCTATGATTTGTTTATTATTCAGCAGCATGTTTTTCAGCCTCCATATGTTGGCATTTTTAATAGTTTTTCTCCTGTAATTGAGATCTAATCTTACTGCATTGTGGTCAGAAAAGATGCTTGGAATGATTTCAATTTTTTTGAATTTACCATGGCTAGATTTATGGCCCAGGATGTGATCTATTCTGGAAAAGGTTCCGTGTGCACTTGAGAAAAAGGTGAAATTCATTGTTTTGGGGTGAAATGTCCTATAGAGATCTATTAGGTCTAACTGGTCTAATGTATCATTTAAAGTTTGTGTTTCCTTGTTAATTTTCTGTTCAGTTGATCTATCCATAGGTATGAGTCGGGTATTAAAGTCTGCCACTATTATTGTGTTATTGTTAATTTCCCCTTTCATACTTGTTAGTAATTGTCTTACATATTGCGGTGCTCCTATGTTGGGTGCATAAATATTTATAATTGTTATATCTTCTTCTTGGATTGATCCTTTGATCATTATGTAGTTCCTTCTTTGTCTCTTTTCACAGCCTTTGTTTTAAAATCTATTTTATCTGATATGAGTATTGCTACTCCTGCTTTCTTTTGGTCTCTATTTGCATGGAATGTCTTTTTTCAACCCTTCACTTTCAGTCTGTATGTGTCCCTCGTTTTGAGGTGGGTCTCTTGTAGACAACATATATGGGAGTCTTGTTTTTGTATCCATTCAGCCAGCCTTTGTCTTTTGGTTGGGGCATTCAACCCATTTATGTTTAAGGTGATTATTGATAAGTATGATCCCATTGCCATTTTCTTTATTGTTTTGGGTTCGAGTTTATATACCCTTTCTGTGTTTCCTGTCTAGAGAAGATCCTTTAGTATTTGTTGGAAAGCTGGTTTGGTGATGCTGAATTCTCTCAGCTTTTGCTTGTCTGTAAAGCTTTTGATTTCTCCTTCATATTTGAATGAGATCCCACTACTATTCAACATAGTTCTGGAAGTTTTGGCTACAGCAATCAGAGCAGAAAAAGACATAAAAGGAATCCAAATTACAAAAGAAGAAGTAAAACTTTCACTATTTGCTGATGACAAGATCCTCTACACAGAAAACCCTAAAGACTCTACCAGAAAACTACTAGAGCTAATCAATGAATACAATAAAGTTGCAGGATAAAAAATCAACACACAGAAATCCCTTACATTCCTATACACTCATAATGAGAAAATAGAAAGAGAAATTAAGGAAACTATTCCATTCACTGTTACAACGAAAAGAATTAAATACTTAGGAATATATCTACCTAAGGAAACAAAAGACTTGTACATAGAAAACTATAAAACACTAGTGAAAGTAATCAAAGAAGACACTAATAGATGGAGAAATATACTGTGTTCGTGGATTGGAAGAATAAATATTGTAAAAATGAGTATACTACCCAAAGTAATTTATACATTCAATGCAATCCCTATCAAGCTACCAACGATATTTTTCACAGAACTAGAACAAATAATCTCACAATATGTATGGAAATACAAAAAACCTCGAATAGCCAAAGCAATCTTGAAGAAAAAGAATGGAACTGGGAAAATTAACCTGCCGGACTTCAGGCTCTACTACAAAGCTACAGTCATCAAGACAGAAATATACAAGTACTGGCATAAAGACAGAAATATAGATCAATGGAACAAAATAGAAAGCCCAGAGATAAATCCACACACCTATGGACACCTTATCTTTGACAAAGGAGGCAAGAATATAAAATGGAGAAAAGATAGTCTCTTTAACAAGTGGTGCTGGGAAAACTGGTCAGCCACATGTAAAAGAATGAAACTAGAACACTTCCTAACACCATACACCAAAATAAACTCAAAATTGATTAGAGAGCCTAATGTAAGGCCAGAAACTATAAAAGTCCTAGAAGAGAACGTAGGCAAAACACTCTCCGACATAAATCACAGCAGGATCCTCCAAGACCCACCTCCCAGAATATTGTAAATAAAAGCAAAAATAAACAAATGGGACCTAATTAAAATCAAAAGCTTCTGCACAGAAAAGGAAACTATAAGCAAGGTGAAAAGACAGCCTTCAGAATGGGAGAAAATAATAGCAAATGAAACAACTGACAAAGAATTAATCTCCAAAATATACAAGCAGCTCCTGCAGCTCAATTACAGAAAAATAAACGACCCAATCAAAAAATTGGCGAAAGAACTAAACAGATATTTCTCCAAAGAAGACATACATATGGCTAACAAACACATGAAAAAATGCTCAATATCCCTCATAATCAGAGAAATGCAAATCAAAACCACAATGAGATACCATTTCACACCAGTCTGAATGGCTGCTCTCCAGAAGTCTACATGCAATAAATGCTGGAGAGGGTGTGGAGAAAAGGGAACCCTCTTACACTGTTGGTGGGAATGCAAACTAGTACAGCCACTATGGAGAACAGTGTGGAGATTTCTCAAAAAACTGGAAATAGAACTGCCATATGATCCATCAATCGCACTCCTGGGCGTACACACCGAGGAAACCAGAATTGAAAGAAACACACGTACTCCAATGTTCATTGCAGCACTGTTTATAATAGCGAGGTCATGGAAGCAACCTAGATGTCCATCTACAGATGAATGGATAAGAAAGCTTTGGTACATATACACAATGGAGTATTTTTCAGGCATCAAAAACAATGCATTTGAATCAGTTCTAATGAGGTGGATGAAATTGGAGCCTATTATACAGAGTGAAGTCAACCAGAAAGAAAAACATCAATACAGTATACTAACGCATATATATGGAATTTAGAAAGATGGTAACTTTAACCCTGTATATGAGACAGCAAAAGAGACATAGGTGTATAAAACAGTCTTTGGGACTCTGTGGGAGAGGGTGAAGGTGGGATGATTTGGGAGAATGGCATTGAAGCATGTATATTATCATATGTGAAATGAATCACCAGTCCAGGTTCGACGCATGATACAGGATGCTTGGGGCTGGTGCACGGGTATGACCTGGAGGGAGGATATGGGGAAGAGGGAGGTGGGAGAGGGGGTTCAAGAAGGGGAACACATGTACACCCGGGGCAGATTCATGTCAATGTATGGCAAAATCAACCAATATATTAATGTAAAGTAATTTGCCTCCAATAAAAAAAAAAGAAATTATTTTATGTTTATAAACAAAACTCAAACTGGGCATATTGGTTGAAAGATACTTGAAGTGAAAATCTCTATGTCGTGTCTGACTATTTACAACCCCATGAACTATACAGTCATGGAATTCTCCAGGCCACACTACTGGAGAAGGGTAGCCTTTCCCTTCTCCATGGGATCTTCCCAACCCAGGGATTGAACCCAGGTCTCCCGCATTACAGGCATATTCTTTACCAGCTGAGCCACCAGGAAAGCCCAAGAATACTGGAGTGGGTAGCCTATCTCTTCTCCAGTGGATCTTCCTGATCCAGGAATCCAACCGGGATCTACTGCATTGCAGGTGACTTCTTTACCAGCTGAAATACCTGTTGTTTAAATTTTAAAATCATTTGAATAACTTTATTAAATATATCCTTAAAATTCCAAGGTTAAGATAAATAAGGTGATTTTTTTAACTTAATTAGTTATTTTCAATTTTTATCTATTTGAATTGCTTGTACTGACTAATATATCAAATTATTCAATAAAGTATGATGTATAAGTATACCTCATAAAGCTAAGGGTCATGTTTTTCCTTCTATGATATACATTTTTATTTGTGAGATATTTCCATGGGCTACTACATAAATAAGTTAAGCTTCATATTAAGTGCAATTACTTGCCCATTGCTTATAACAATCATTTTTTCCTAACTGAGTTACAACAATCCAGAATGTATGGTTATGCATGCCCAGTTAAATTGTCCTAGAGTATTTCATATATCCTTTGAGGGTACCCTAGGCACCCAATACTACTCTAAAGCTCTTTCAGAACTCAGTCCCTTTCCCACAGTCAACTGAACAGGTATATCGCACACTGCTTTAAAATCTCTTATAAAATTGGGCAAATTGGACCTGTTTGTGGTTTTGTCTGCTGATGTTGAAATTGACAGTGGTGGATGTCTTTCAGGAATTCATTGAGGTGGCAGTGTACCATGGCAGAAATAAACTGCTCATTTGCTTGATGGATAGGTATAGAAAATGAAGTAGAGTATGGCAGATTTCCCCAAAGGTCACACTTCTTAGGGCTATGGAGTGTGAATGGAGGAATCACTTTGTCTGGCTGTTAACTGACTTGGCTACTGAATTGGAAGCAATAAGTGCTAATGTTGGACAGAAGATTCAGAAATGCCATGTCCCCTCTGCTTTTGTTCTCTTAACCAAAAGAGACCTCACTGCACCAAAAGAAAATGTAAATTTACATTTCTGTAATGGCAACATGGCCAATAAAATCACCAAAAGTTCAGAGTTTTCTATTAAATGTCTAGTAATAAATATCTCCATACATAATGATAGTTTGACATCCTTCTATTTAGTTTGGCTTCAAGCTGAATTCATTTTTTTAATTAACACTTTGGCAAAAATATACAGTAATTCTGAGTTACTGACCTTAAGCAATCAATGTTCTTCATGAGGGCACTTTAATGTACTAGACATTGTAGTGGTATCACTTGGCTCAGGTATGTTTACTTAGAATATATAGACTCTGTTTTGGATTCAAATGAAACGATTATAATATGAATCTGCTCTATCAGATCCTAGTTACTTACAATTGCAGCAATGAATGCTTTATACCGCAAGCAGAGTTATCAGTCTATCATTCCATCTGTCTCTTTTAAATTTAAAATATTAAAAAAATAAACTCTATCACATCTTCTCATCTAATTCTAGCCAGCTTTTTATTTAGCAGTGTTGGATCTCTTGAGATGAAAAGCTTTGCAAGACTTTATAAAATGTACACAATAATTGATAAATTTCTACTATTTTAATTTTTTCAAAAATATCTCAAAATTCTATTCTTATTACTTAAGCTTCCCTTTTTCTATTGAGGAGTTATTTATTCAGTCCATTTTCCCACCATCTCCTAAAAATGAATCATTGTTTTATATTTACCCCAAAGCAATTTGTACATATCTTTAAAATGCCATATATTGTATCACGGTCCCTGGATTTCTTATTTTACAAATTATGCACATACATACTTTTTAGAAACTAAAGTACTGCCAATTTGTAGTTGTGATTTTCATTAGTTCGATCTTAAATATGACAGCTCTGTGTATATGAGAGTAGGAAACACATGGACAGTTTATTTATAGTTTGCTTATCCTAATCATTCTAATGACAGAAGTCAGTAATACCTTCCTATATGTAGCAACAAGAGATGATAATACTACATGTTATACTTTATTAAATAGTAGATTATTTAATAAAGTAATGTCCTATAAAGAAGGGAAAATCATTTTCTTTAAAAACATGCTTTGTGAAAAGTTTGATCTTGCTTGTGTTTAAATACCTACAAATGTTAAGAAAAAGTATATTTACTATAAGAAAACTAGTGTCTTTTACTTAAGGGTGATGAGTGTATGTGTGTTCAATCTCACACACAGTTGCACCTGGATATTTTATTGTCAAATTTGAAATCCTCTTTTAAAAATACAAATAGGTATACCATTTTAGACCAAAATCTACTATAGAATTTCAAATTGCAAAACTACAATTCAGTGTGTGAGTTCAATATAGTTCATACTGGGAGTTAAAAATTTTAAGTATAGTGGAGGATTCAATTTAAATTAAGGTGTCTCTGTCGAAATTCCAATTTTTTTATAGAAATAGAAAAAAATACTAAAATTTGTGTGGAACCACAAAAGACCTTGAATAATCAAAATAATTTGAGAAAGAAAAGCAAAGCTGGAAGAACCATGCTACCTAGTTTCATACTACTTTACAATGTTATAGTATTTAAAACAGTTTGGTAATGGCAGAAAAAACAGACACATGGATTTTTGGAACAGATTAGAAGACCAGAGATAAGCTCATGTATATATGGTCAATTTTTTTTTCAGCTTTCAACTCACCCACCTCTGTTACCACTCCAGTGAGGGATTTTTTTTTTTTTTTCTCATTTTTGACCATACCATGGGGCATGCAGAATCTTAGTTTCCCAACCAAAAATCAAACCCATGCCCCTGCAGTGGAAGTACAGAGTCTTAACTACTGGCCACCAGAGAAGCCCCATATGGCCAAATAATTTGTAACAAAGGAACCAAGAATATATCATGGGAAAAGGACAGTTTCTTTAAGAAATGGTTTTGGGAAAACTGGTCAGCCACATGCAAAAGAATGAAACTGGATGACTATCTTACACCACACACAAAAGTCAAACCAAAATGGATTAAATATTTGAACATAAGACCTGAAACCATAACACTCCTAGAAGAAAACACAGGCAGTTAGTTCCTAGACATACATCTTAGTGATGATTTTTTTAACCTGGCATCAAAAGCAAAAATGCAAAACTAAACAAGTGGGACTACATCAAATTTAAAAACTTCTGTAAAACAAAGGAAATGATAAACAAAATGAAAAGGCAACCTACTGAAGGGAAAAATATTTGCAAATTATATATCTTATAAGGGGTTGATAAGCAAGATACATAAATAACTCATATAGATCAAAGGAAAAGAAATAATCCAATTTAAAAGTGAGCAGATCTGAACAGACATTTTTCCAAAGAAGACAAACTCATAGCTAACAGGTTCATGAAAAGGTATGCAATGTCACTAATCATCAGGGAATTGCAAATCAAACCCACAATGAAATATCACCTCACACCTGTTAGAACGGATACAATGAAAAGACAAGAAATAACAAGTGTTGGCAAGGATGTAGAGAAAAGGAAACCCTTGTGCACTATTGGTGAGAATGTAACTTAATGCAGTCACTGTGGAAAACAGTATGAATTTCCACAAAAAATTTTAAAAACAGAACTACCTTAGGATCTAGCAGTTCTACTTCTAGTTATTTATCTGAAGAAAATGAAAACACTAACTCCGAAAGATGTATGCACCTAAATGTTCATTGCAACATTATTTCCAATAGCCATGATATGAAAACACCTCAAGTGTCCATTGGTATTTATCACACATAATAAGCCCTGAATAAATATTTCAGGCTCAGACTGTATTTATGACAAAATTATGTTTTTCTTCATAATAGAACATTCAATAATAAAACTAAAATAGGAAGGTTAAAACAATTAGCTGAATATGCCATAAAAACAAGCTGTATTTAAAGAATAGATTTTGAGTAGCACTGGTATATGTATTTCACACAAGGATGAAAAGGGGTTGCAGCTCTTTGCTTCAATTCATCTCTCAAAGCAGGAAATAAGTCCATACCCTCTTGAATTATAAAGTCATTATTTAATAGCTATTATCTGAGATGTATATTCTCTTCTTCTTCTGGTTTTGGTGAATTATATCATGCATAGCATGATGATAAGCATTGATTTTAAAGAAGACACTTTCTGAAATAAATAAAAAATCTTCTCAATTTCTTCTGTAAAATTCCTGCTACATAGAGATCTCTGCCTGTGTTATTTTTCAAATGTATGTGGAATAACAGAATTGATCAGATTAGATGCTGCTGAAATTTTTAACCACATCAGAACTCAGGTCTTTGAATGATAGAAGGCCAATTCCAATTAGTACCTAGAGCAAACTTTTCCAGAATCCTTTCAGCAGCCTTACCCATAAAAGAGAGAAATCAAAGGGAAATAATGGACCAGATTTTCACCACTGAGAGGAAGAAAGAGAGTGCCTTGTATCTGGGCCAAGCATTTGCTTCGACACTCTTGGTAACTTGCCACTCCATAAGGTGGGAAAAGTAATCTCTGCCAAGAAATGGTCACTGTGTTATGTTATAAGCCTCTTGTTGGAAAGAGGCTAGAATCAATGAGGGTTTGGCCCCAGGGTGAAGGATTGCTCTCATCCTTCATATCAATACAACTCAACTATACAGAACCCTCTTTTATTTAGCTCTGTATGACATTAAACATAGATCTTAGAAAACTTAAATCTTTAGGTGTGATAGGAAGGGGCAGCCAAATAAACAATCAGCTTGACTAAAGCATTTGACAGAATCAGAGACTTCGTAGTCAGCAGGGGAGTTCCTCTGCCAAAAATCAAATGAATCAAAGAGCTTGCCAAGGAACCAGCTAGCAAGGAGGGAGTGTGCAGGCAGACATTATAGAGCCCAAGCCTGCTCCTAGAAAGTCTGTTTAAGAGCTTGGCTTCTGGAAGGGTTAGGCTACCAGCTGCCAAGTATGTGGCCACAGCTGTTAGTTTGAAGGGAGAAGCTGAAGTACATAAGGTGAAAGGGAAGAATGATCACAGCAATGTCAAACAGATCTGAATGCATAGTGAATTGTTTTCTCACTGTCATAAAACCCAACTATGTTAGAGTGGAGATGGTTACATTTTTCTGAATTGATATATGATGCACCAAAGATAAAGGATAAGTACAGAACTGAAGTGAATTCTGTAATGCTCTTTGAAAACACCATTCTTGATGTTTTGTCAAATCCAAAATCATGCAGTAGGCAATATTATCTTGAGAACACTATTTTTATCCCTCTATTGTTACAAAGGCACTATCTGATTTAATGCTAACCCAAAACAATTCAGGGATCAAGTGCACTGCTTGCCTTTTTCCTCCTAGATTAAATCCCAAAAGATAAACCTAGTCTTTTATGTCATCCATATCCTCAAAACTGATTTTTTGTAAGCTTAATCCCCACACAAATTTTTACTCCTCTAGAATTGTCACAAAAGTAAAGTATAATATCATTATTGTTAAGAAGCTTATATTAACACAGACATATGCTATTTCTAGATCTGGTAATTCCCTTGAGTTTTAGAGGTAAATACAATAAGTACGGAATTATTAAAAGCAAAATAGCCATGTTGTTAATGTTCAGTACAATGGAGATCAGTATCAGATTCCTTTTGAAAACCCTTAATAATGTGTGGGAGCTTAAAATGTGTACCAGCTTTTGTAAACTTCTTACTTTGAGACTTTCCTTCACTAAATACCATGTAATTCAATAATAATCTGAATATCTTGGAGACTTTAACACTTTGGATTCTTCTCTTAAACTATGATGAAGGTAACTACTTAAATAAAAAGTTCAGGGAAATCTGAGCTAAGAACAGGAATATGAGATCCAAAGGTAGGTAGTCCTGACTAGCCTGATCAAGAACTGCCCACATGGGCTATTCACAATTACCATGATCCAAAAAGCTTTCCATAATGCTTTGAGAGTTAATCTTTTCTTTATAATGTTTTTGAATGTGTATTTCAGCTAATACTTAAGGTCAATGTTTATTTTTAATAAAAATACACCTAGTTAATGCCTGATACTTTAAGTCCAATAATTTTTTCAACTCACTAAAAATTATCCAGATTGATATTTGCTCTTTTGAGTATTATAGAAGGCAAATCCCCTTATGAAGATATGAAAAACTAAGTGGACAGCATATATGGGGATGTTTGAATAATCTAAGTAAAGAAAGGGAACCAAGATTATGGGAAGATTAAATAAGCTTCAATATTCACTTCTTCAATTCAGGAACAACCAACTTACTATGTACCTAAAATGCACCAGGCATGAGGGCTACCAGAATGGATAAGGCTTTCTTTCCTTGATAAAATAAGTACTATTTTTGCACTCTGCACAGATACTTGCAAATCATTTTTAAGTGTGATATCTCATTTGATGCTTATAGGTATCCAGTGATGTGGATACCATTTCCATTTAGCCTGACATCAAGTTCCATAAATCTATTTTATTGATGAAAACGCATTATAAATTTTAATAAGCCTTAATACAATAGTAGCATACATATTATACATCTTGTACCCATTAAAGGTTTTTTACGGTGATAAGTTAGGTGTCTTAGTTACAATTTAGTTGTAATTCTACAACTAAAAGTATGATTTTGATACCATTTTAATGTTAAGATTCAATTTATTCAACATTTTTAAAGCCGCAATATATTGAGGGTAAAATCTGTGACTCTCTCTCTCTCTCTCTCTCTCCCACTTTCCCTCCCTCCTTCTGTCTTTTTTTTTTTCCAACTTAGTATTTGACCTTTATATAAGTGCTCTGACATATTCATCTGTCAGGGGGGAGATTAGAAGTTGTACCAGAACTAACACACAGGAAAAGATGAGGTAATATTCTACTTCTGGCATATGAAAGCAAGATCTTGAAGCACAAAATAGAGTATTATCTTGAGAAAGTAATGCTAACAACCCTCTGTCTATTTTTTAGCTTACCAAAGCCCAAGTCCAAATGATCTGGTTCACAAAGTTCTAGAAAAATAACTCATTTGCCTCTAAAAATAAATCAAGGAAGTTCACTGCTCATTGCTGGAGGCAAGTTAGGAATTATCCTATAAGCAGTAATCATTATAGGTATTCAACAGCTGTTACCACACAGGCTCAGGTCATTCAGAGGATGCATTGGCCATGGTTCAGGAGCAGGCTTAGAGTCCCCCGCTAAGTCAGAATTAACCCCTCTGATTCTGGATGGAGGGGGTGTACAGTGGGTGCCACAGAGGATTAGCTGGGTGAACTGGGGGTTTTAGGATTTCAGAGCAATGGCTATTTACCAAACTATATGAAATTATTTCACTATTTTATGAACTGGTTTGCTCCTACTATTGTGTACCAGTTGAAGAAAGGTAATACAGAATAAATAAGATAACATGCTGCTTTAACAAAAATAAAACATCAAAAATGGCATAAGGGAGACTGATCAAGAACTACTTTAGGTTTGAGGCTCTCAGTTGGTGACACTTGAACTGAAATCTGGACCATGAGAAGGAATGTGTACTGGAAAATGTTGGGAAGAATATACTTGGGAATGTGACCAGAAAGTACGTTGTGTTACTTAAATGAAAGTCAGCACTCAAGTATATGTATTCATATGTTCCTAAACATTTAGCAAATAATATGAAGATATTATATAATAAAGATGCTATAGTGAAAAATGGGAAAGAGCCATGAGCAGAAGGAGGGCTGTCAACAGGAATGAGCTTAGGAAATGAATCTTAAAATGTGATTAAAAATATAAAATACTATGGAAGTTTTTTATAAAAATATAAAACACCATAGAAGGCA
This sequence comes from Moschus berezovskii, assembly GCF_049115385.1. NCBI lineage: Eukaryota > Metazoa > Chordata > Mammalia > Artiodactyla > Moschidae > Moschus > Moschus berezovskii. Next base: position 40,287,821 of record NC_142464.1, on the reverse strand, counting down.
AACTCTAATTTCTCAATGATGGGTCATTAATTACAATACAAAATAGGCCCAAAATTAAAGAATTGTGTATGGATCAGATGTCTGTTTTTCAAGGTGCCAAGTGAGAACCTTTTGAAGTATGAGTATGTTCAAGTATAAGAGTAAGTTATTTGCAACTACTTGGTTCATAGCCTCTTGTATTCACACTCTTAAGCATTTTTCGCTAACAACGATTCTGATCTTGGTCATACAGCTTACTTTATCCAAGTAAATGTGATGTAATCAAAGATTTTAAAAGTTCTTGCACATCAAAGCTTACATTCTCTTCCCATTTTTGGAAATCAGATACACTATGTGGAGAAGTCCAGCTAGGCTACTAAAAGTTAAGGGATCACTTAGAGCAAAGAGACCCAGCTGAGGCCGCCAGATCAAGCCACCTGCTCACTGCAGTTTCCTCTTGAACTATCCTAACCAAAAAGAACCACCCAGACAATGCACAGAACCATATGAAATATAGTATTTACTATTTTAAATCACTAGGTTTTGTGATGGCTTGATACATAGCAAAAGCTGACTAACACTGACCCAAAGAGGAGAAATGTGTGGGTAGCAAGTATCCGACATATAAGTTTTTAGTGAAAAAAAATTATTTAGATTCCTGAATCCTAAGGTAGTAAACATTACAATAACAAGAAAAACTGCCAAGTAATTTAATTCATTTCAATTATAATTCTAGAAAAATAAAATAAGGAATATGAATTCTGTTCCAGGCATTGTGCTAAGTCCTAGGGCATAAGAATAAACACACTTCCCATCAAGCTGCTCAGGATACAATGGGTGGAGTGGGTGATGAGGGCTATGTTATTAAAGAATTTTTTCAGTGTGTGTCAGTTCCCAGGGATCAGGATCTCTCAACTTCAGGTTTTAAAGACTATGAAGCAAATTGCATTCATTTATCTTTTCTCTTCTGAAAACAGTTTTGTCCCTCAATATATACTTCATATATTTTTAAAATATATGCACAAATAATTTTCTATATTTTAAAAATACTCTTCACAGATTTTAGGGAAAGATAATTTTTAGGAATCATTATGAGTGATTTTTAAATTATAAATATTGCTTTTCAAAAAATTATACCTGTGACATACAAGTATACTTAACCCTCCTTCCACTTCTCCCTGCCCGCCCACTATTTACCCGCTGCAGTAGGCGTGTGTGTGTCCTCAGTCGTGGCCCACTCTTTGCATCCCTGTGGACTGTAGTCCGCCAGGCTCCTCAGTCCAAGAAATTTTCCAGGGAAGAAGACTAGAGCAGCTTGCCATTTCCACCTCCAGGGGAGCTTTCTGACCCAGGAATTGAACCCGTGTCTCCTGCTTGGCAGGGAGTTTCTTTACCACTGCGCCACCTGGGAAGCCAGTTGCTACAGTAGGAGACTGATCCAAGGAATGAGAACACCATTCTCAGTCCTCTTAAAGGGGGCATTGAGCAGAATAAGAATGGCTATAGAAGGAAATAGACTTTATAAGGAAGAAAAACTGGCAATCTGTTTTACCTTTATTTTTTGGCCATTCAGTGTGGCTTGCAGGATCTTAATTTTCTGACACCAGGGATTGAACTGGGATCCTGGCAGTGAAAGCACCAAGTCCTACCCACTGAACTATCAGTGAATTCTGGAGTTTTTCTTTTCTGTTTGTTTTTTACAAGTTTTAAAGTTCTCTTCAACAAAAAATAGATTCTGATTTCTCCTGGTGATGTTCTTCTCTACACAAAACCTCACACAGATCCTTCTTTGCAGTCATACAAAGTCATGTCAGGACCTGGGGTCACTTAAAATCAGAAGAGAACCACAGAGTGTCTGCTTCCCATAGTTTTTTATCTTTCTCCTTGCAGCCACAGCTACTCAAATGAAGGCATGATTCTGAATATTTAATATTATTTCTTTCCCATATTTTTCCTTCCTTTCTTAGGTTCTTCATCCCTTTCCCAAGTTATTGCTTGAAAATACTTTACCTTGTTTAAAAGTTTGTGGTTTTTTTAATTTTAAATAAAGGTCTTATTTATAATATAGCTGCTGCTGCTGCTAAGTCACTTCAGTCGTGTCCAACTCTGTGTGACCCCATAGACGGAAGCCCACCAGGCTCCCCTGTCCCTGGGATTCTCCAGGCAAGAACACTGGAGTGGGTTGCCATTTCCTTCTCCAATGTGTGAAAGTGAAAAGTGAAAGTGAAGTCGCTCAGTCGTGTCCGACCCTTTGCGACCCGACGGACTGCAGCCTACCAGGCTCCTCCATCTATGGGATTTTCTAGGCAAGAGTACTGGAGTGGCAGTAGGTTTTTATTCTGATGGGTTAAAACCACTGTGAGGATCGGTTTCTCATGGAATTCAATAAAAAGAGATTAAACTTGCACACGTCTTCCTATTTCCTTAGCTACAGTTCTCTGTGGAATGCAAGTGTTTGTATATCATTGTTACCTTTTTAGGTTTCTGATAATTCACAATCTGTCCTGAAGATTGGGATAAAAAGCAAAAATTGGGTCAAATGTTTTAGCAAAGAATGTTTTGAAATGAGCATTCCTACAGGAGGGAGAAGAGAGATATTGCTAATAAGAACAAGCTGTAGATATAATTATAAATAAGTGAACTCTAAATGCACTACCCCTCTGTTTATTCTCCCTGTGTCACTGGGCACTTCCTTTCAAATTCATAGAATCAGAATACCCCCTAGATGTTTGGAGCTCTTCAGTGTGATGACTTACTGGAACCTATATCTCTTTAATTTCCTTATAAACATTGAAAGTCATTTTTTATATCACTCTTCCTACTCATTCCCATTTCTTCCATGCTCACTGCTTTTCAAAAAGTGTACACAGAGTAATTTGAGGAAAGACACTTGTTATTATTCACTACTTTTCACCCAGGGCCTAACATCATGCCCTGCATATGAAAGTGAAAGTTAGTTGCTTAGTTGTGTCCGACTCTTTGCAACACTATAGACTGCAGCCTGCCAGCCTCCTCTGTCCACGAAATTCTCCAGGCAAGAATACTAGAGTGGGTTGCCACACCCTCCTCCAGGGGATCTTCCCAACCCAAGGATTGAACCCAGGTCTCCCACATTGCAGACGGACTCTTTACCATCTGAGCCACCAGGCATTATGCCCTGGATACATTAGGTCATTAATAAATACTGGCTGATATAGACCTGATCCTTTTTTCATTCTGAAACCCCTACTCCCAGAAACAAAATAAAGTTTTATAGGTTCCAGTGGACAAAGATTTTCAGTTGTAGGGAGAAAGACCGTCTTGCTTCAGTGGCTGCTTCAGAGCATATTTCCACAGGCTGCTCATCACATTTGATTTTAGGAATATCACCTCCCTGAAATTACTGTACCACAATTTAAAGTCCTTTAAACACCAAACCAGGTGGCACTAGTGGTAAAGAACCCGCCTTCCAATGTAGGAGACATTAAGAGCCACAGATTTGATCCATGGGTCGGGAAGATCCCCTGGCGAGAGCATGGCAACCTATCTGGAAAATCCCATGGACAGAGGAGCCTGACGGGCTATAGTCCATGAGGTCTCAAAGAATCACTTAGCACACACAAACTCCAAATCATGGTACTATTGTTTGCCATAGAGATTGTAGGGAATCGTCTAGGTAAATAAGCAAAATTCTCTTCACAAACCTAAAGAAAAATTAAAATTTAAGGAAGAACACAGAGGGTAGGGAAAAAAGGAGGCCCTCACTAAGGTCTGGGGTTAAGAACTGGGTTCAGAAACAGGGATTGCTGTTTTGGTTCTGTAATGCTTACCTGTCTCTCTGCCTGCAGACTGTCTCTTTCTGGTTCTCGGTAGCTCCAGTTCTCCATGCATTCCAGCTCCACTGCCAAAAGTCACTGGAAATTCTTTATTATCATTTCAAATTTCTGTGAGACGGCATTAAGTTAATCAAGCTTGGACCAGGTGTCTCCCTCAACTGTGGGAAATTCTGAGAGCTCAAACAGAAAACTCAATAAGAAAGAAGCAAGAGAGTGGGAAGGGAAGTCTAGGATTCACTAGGATACTAGATCTCTATAAATGTATGCTCATTACCTTCTCCAAATATAAACCAACAACTTCTTATGTATGTGACAACACTATGTCCCAAGAAATGTTAGAATATATTCTTGATACATTCATCATATAATTCTCATATCAAACATGTGATTTAAGTATCAAGATTATGCTCATTTTATGGATAGGAAATAAAGTTTCAAATATTTAATAAATTTTCCAGAGGTCACGTGCTAATAGGGAGCTACTCTTTTACTCTGTATTTGTCTTGTCACCATTTCCCTCAGAGAGAGTTGTGGGGTTTTTTTGTTGTTGTTGTCTGTTTTGTTTTTAATCTCTTAAAAAACACTTAGCTTAGTGTCATGAATAGAGCAAGTTAGCAAATAGATTAAGTGAATTAAATGAAATGTTAAAGAAAATAAAAAACAGGTAATTTCAATCTTTACTTTGTAAATATGGTATAATATAGATTTATAGAGAAATATTGGAACTGTTTCTATATTTAGATTGGCCTTTTTTGACTATGCTAAAATAGCTATATTCAAAAGTTTTGAGATTATCCTGCTTTTCAAATGAGCAATTCCCCATAGTGAACTGGAGTAGATAAACCAATTCATTTCCATGCCAAAGCACTTTAAATAAACAACAATAAAAGTACTGCACATTATTGTAAAAGCCTTACATGCATTGTTGACTGTTTTTAAATGTACTTATTGGGACTAGTTTCAATTTATTCTTGAAAAAATAATTTGCATTAAATCAGCTTATTTAAATCACAGAAAACTAAGAAATTAAATCTTTTGAAAGAATATTTTCAAGACTAATGAGATATTTCAGGGGAAAACCCAGTCATATGATTTAAGGAACAAATTTCCTTCTTGCTTGCTTAAATGCTGATGGAATTTACTAAGGATTTACTATAATATTTGCTAAGATTAGATGAGCAGGTGTGGCACATAATATTTCATTAATGTTAGTGACCACCTGAGCTTAAGGAAATGGTTTTTAACTTGAATGTCATTCAGACATATTTTTCAAACCTTTATTTCATCCAAATCCTCCACAGGCCATCAGGGATGTGCTTACCACTAATCAGGATGGGAATTATCACAAACAGTATGCTTAGGAATAGACAGAGGTAGTATCATGACGTTCATTTTGCTGAACTATATTCAGGGCAGTACAAATCAAATTGGATTCCTAAATGTTTGATCTGATCTATTTGTGAAGACAACAATGAGAGAAAAAAAGCAAGCTGTGAGTGTCCATCTGATTGATGGCTTGTGTTCAACTTCTCCAACGGTGAGCAAAAGTCAAACTGATCAGCCAAATAATATCCTGAGAGATATTAATCACACAGTGTTAGGGATGGAAGGGACCTTAGGGATCATCTGGTGAATGCCCTCACTTAATAATTTAGTAAACCTAGTCTCATAGAGAATTCAGTTTACTCAGTGTTTCACTTCGAGTTATTGGAAAAGCCAAGCTGAAACTTCATGTTCCCTCCCTCTAAACCATTGTCTTTTCAGTTAGCAATTTTTGAGACATGGGTTAGAGAATGGAAGGATGATCTCTGAGGAAGGATTGGGGCAGTGGGAAAATGCTAGTTCCTGTGATATTTTAATGAATGATTAATTTTTGCATAGTGCACTACCCATGATGTCTACCTAAGACTAAGAAACAATTGCAGGAGGCGAAAAGTTAGTTCCATTTTCTCCAGGCCATTTTCAATTAATTGTTTCATGTAATATGTTTGGATCTTGTGCTGAGAGTACACCTATCTTTTTTACATTAATATAAAGCTTTATTTATTCAGTGGAGTGCTGGAGCTGCCCCATACCCATATAGGGCAATAGTTAGATTTTCAGGAATTTTATGATCTAGTGGTTAAATACAGGCATTACTAAAAATTAAATTATATAATTAAATTATATAAAATTACAGTGAAATAAATTGTGTTAAATCATGGAACTAAAATACTCATAACTCATCATTTCCTGTTTATTTTACTATGTTTGTGTGTGTGTGTGTGAGTGTGTGAGACTATGTGTTGTGTTTCTGTGTGTTAGTTGCTCAGTCGTGTCTGACTATTTATGACCCCATGGACTGCAGCCTGCAAGACTCCTCTGTCCTTGAGATTTTCCAAGCAAGACTACTTGAGTGGGTGGCCACTGCCTTCTCCAGCGGATCTTCCCAGCCCAGGGATTGAACCCAGGTCCCCTGCAGTGCTGGTGTATTCTTTACCATCTGAGCAACCAGGGAGGCCTTTACTATGTTACTAGTCTTTATTATTCACTATTTGCTATTTTACTAGTATTTTGAGGTTAATGGCAAGCCACTCCAGTACTCTTGCCTAGAAAATCCCATGGATGGAGGAGCCTGGTAGGCTGCAGTCTGTGGGGTCGCTAAGGGTCAGACGTGACTGACTGACCTCACTTTCACTTTTCACTTTCACACATTGGAGAAGGAAATGGCAACCCACTCCAGTGTTCTTGCCTGGAGAATCCCAGAGACGGGGGAGCCTGTTGGGCTTTTGTCTATGGGGTCACACAGAGTCGGACACGACTGAAGTGACTTAGCAGCAGCAGCAGCATGCCTATCCTTACCTATATGATAGAAACACTACACAGTTAGCTACAGAAATCCCTTCCCAGCATCTAATCAGTCATGTACATTTGGTAGTTTGAAATCAGCCACAATGAGAGTATTTATACCAGGTAAACCAGAAAACACAACAAACCAGGGCTTGATACCTTGATTTTTTTCTACTCCCAGAGAGCTGATTATTGCAATTACTAGCATGCAACTGCTGATAATCTACTTATACTCCAACTTGCACCTTAAGAATTTGAGATCTCAAGTCAGCTACCACTTCTAAATAAAAAGTCCTAACTTAGCTGAATACACTTCAATTTTCTAGGAGTCTGAGGAATGTTTGTGTATTTATTCATAGGATGTGATAGTTTGATACAGTGGCAGGAAACTAGGCTACGGAGACAGATAGACCAGAGTTTCAATCCTGTTTCTGCCAACGTTTGACTTTAATTAATCTCTTAGACTTTAGTTTACTTATACATTATATATTATACCCATACATACCCATACCCAGTAATATCTATCTTGCATTTTGGGGGTTAAATAGGACAAACAACACAAAATACTTGAAATTTTGGTTGAATTCACACACAATAAAATTAATACATTCTTATTCCATAGTAACCAGAGAAATTTCTTTTTATCTAAAAACTACAATGATAGCAACAACATCAAAAAATGTTTCTATACCAGCCTCATGTTTACAAATTTGAATTTGAAGTCAGGATGGTATGAGTATAGGACTATTGAATGTGGCCGAAAATTTTCCACAGAGGTCACAGCTATGGAAGAAGCAATGACCCATAAATACTGGCACCATGATATGGAACCTCCGTAATGAAGTGGACCAGACCCACTGAATCTTTGAGTATATCATGCATATAGAAACATAGGCTTGGATTAGCTTCATCGAAGTGTGAACACAAAGTAGATGCCAGCCATTATTGAATCTGTGTGCTGCAACTACTGAAGCCTACACGTTGTAGGGCCCTCAAGCCACAACTCCTAAAGCCTACTCCCCCCTAGAGCCAGCAGGCCACAACTGTTGAGGCCCATGCACCTAGAGCCTGTGCTCAGCAACAAGAGAAGCCACTGCAATGAGAAGCCCACACACTGCAACTAAGGAGTAGCCCCCACTCTCTGCAACTAGAGAAAGCCCAGGCACAGCAACAAAGACCCAGTACAACCAAAAATAAAATTAATTAGCTAAAAAACAATGTAGGTGCCAGCCTACTTCCCCACTATCACTCCTCCCACAAGTATATTAAAGAGTTCCCTGTCCATCCTCATGGTGTTTCATCTCCTTTATAGAATTATATGTAGTAAAGCAGAAGATTTATGAAAATGTCATTGCAGCTTTTCTTTTTCCCCAAATTAAGTACCCTGGAGGTTTTTGTAATAACTCAAGCTAGTTGTTACTCTAGAGCAGTACCATGTTACAGGTAGAAATAAAGGCCGGTTGATCAGAAAGCAGACATTGAGTTTTTCTTCAGAAAAAGCAAATTGTCACAGAAACACACAGCAGGGAATATTATATTTGAAGGGATCTCTACACTTCCAGCCAGAGAGGGTCTGACTTCACTAACTGATATGGTCGTGGAAATGATACTGACAATGACACTGATATTATACACTCTTGGGTATGCCTAGCTCTGGCTATAAGGTGCAGTGTTTATGAGAAGTGACTGTACCAGGGCCTGGAAAGAACAAGCAGAGATTTTCAAGAATGTTTAGCTTGACCCTGAGATAGATGGGGAAAAAAAAAAAAAGCATCTGGAAAGAAAAAAATGCAAAGGGCTACAAAATGGCTAAGGGAATAGCTTTTGTTAGGGATCAAGTGTGTTCGTAGGGTTGCAAAGAATCAGAAACAACTGAAGCAACTTGACATGCAAGTGTATTCTAAGTCACTGCTCATTTTCAAGCCCACAATTCCTATATAAAGCCTGATACATTAGCAGTTTCTCTAAAAATTTTATACCTTCCTTTTCTCCTTAAGTCTTCTCCCACTCAGATAAATTGCTTGCACTTGAATATAAGGCTATTGACCTACAACTCCCACCTAGAGCATTTTTGCTGAAGAACCTAATCTGAATCATTCAAGCAGCCAGGGAAATATGCCTATGTTTGTTCTCCCATTCCATTTCAATTCAGGCCATATGGGCAATCAATATAGAGTGTAAAATAACAGGAGCACGCTTGGATACACATTTCTACAGGCCTGAGTTACCACCTCCCAAATAGCTTCAAAGGCTGGTGATGATTTTACAATGACAAAATCACCACTATTTACTATGTGCATGTGGAAAATCATTTTTAGCTCTCATAGTCCATGGTCCTATAGAAACCTGCTAATCCCTCATATTGGGCTGCTACTGCTGCTAAGTCACTTCAGTCATGTCCGACTCTGTGTGACCCCATAGACAGCCTCCTACTAGGCTCCCCCGTCCCTGGGATTCTCCAGGCAAGAACACTGGAGTGGGTTGCCATTTCCTTCTCCAAGGCACTGATCATATAGGGCACTGATCCCTAATTTGTGGGACTGTTATAATTTTTACTATTTCCCTACTTATCAATAACATAAAATATTTTAATCTAGTAATTCTTACAGATTTATAATATATTTGCAAAATATGTATTCTAAAACTAAACATTTAACTCAAGCCTTAGGATAATTTCCTGTTCATGGACTTCCCCAGTGGCTGATACATAAAGTGAAACTTAGTTTAGTGGTTTTCAAGACATTTGAAAAGTGTTATAGCAAAGCATAGTGCAGATTCTATTAACAGTTTCTGTTTAAACTGTTGTGTGGACAATCATCCTTTCTTCCTTTGTTTTTATCTAAGATCCGAGCTGTTTAAATCATAGTGTAACCTCAAAATGATAAGACCACAATAAAACCACTAGAAATATCTTTAGGATGAAAGAATTCTATAAACAGCCATAAACTCCAAAAACACTGATTGAATTTTTTTGGAAAATAAAACTGAGTGTGAGTACAGAGAATAAGATAAAGAACTGCTTTCTGCCAGTTTAAAGCTCCTAGGGGATCTCTGTGTATAATATTCTACATACTGTTAAAACGGTGTGTGTGAGTTGGTACACAATATTCGTTGTATGATTATTTCAGAAAAAGATCAGATTATGTCAATAGTGTTCAATTCTAATCTTTACTTATATTGGACAAAACAACAATTACTCCTTAGGTTCCTCATCAGTAAAATGACAATACATTAGACTTCTCCATTTTAGTGAACTAAATTATAGATTCAAAGCTCTCAGGAATTCAAAGAACTATGCAAATGCAAAATCTCTTTCTTGGTATTTCAATATCTATATTGAGATCTGCACTTTGTCCTCTGCAAAATATTCCAGATAAAGCCATATTGATTCACCCTCTGGAGTCTTTTTTCAGTTCTCCTGTACAGGATGCAAAGGGAAGGATTACTTCTCAGAATTCTTATTCTAGTTAAAAATGGTTGAGACTTCAGATGTGAAATTTTTCCCCCTTTCAGCATAGAATTTGGTGAATTGAGAAGAAGCCTTTGTAGGAGTAGTGTTTAACTCTGTGTTCACTAGATCATCTTTTAATGGATTATTGTCTAAGAAAGTTTGTCAGCGTAAGTTGAGGGAGAAAAAAGTTAACATATCAACTTTCTGAACACCTACACTTTTTAAAATAAATAAGAATCATAGCAAAAGGTAAATCCAATTATTTCAGCTAGTGAGTGTGCACAAAACAAGACTATTTATAAGAAATGTATGAAAATATTAATGGTTTACCCAAGCTCTTCTCATATTCCAAACTCCTGGAATTGCTACATTTTAAAATTGGTAAATAAAGCATCTTAAATTGACTTGCATTTATTAGAATTGTTTAAAATGTATATTGTTTTGAACATTTGAGCTTCTAGACATAGTGGACTAATCTGTTGCAAGTCATTACACTAGTGAATATGTCTCTTTTTTTTAAGATTTTTATTTAGTGCAGTTTTATTCACAACAAAATTGAGAGGAAGTTTAAAGATTTCCCGTATACCTCTGCCCCACACACAGATAGTCTACCAGTAATCCAATTATCAACATCTCCCACTAGACTGCTGCATTTTTACTATGGATGAACCTACATTGACAAATCATAGTGACTAAAGGTCCATAGCTCACATTAGAGTCACTCCTGGTGCTGTACAATCTACACATTTGGACAATTTTAGTACTGAATGTATCCACCATAATAGTATCACAGAGTATATTCACTGCCCTAAAAATCCTCTGTGTTCTGCCTATACATTCTCCTCTTTGTCCCTAACCCCTAGAAATCACTGATCTTTTTACAGTCTCCATAGTTTTGCTTTTTCAGAATGTCATGTAATTGGGATCATATAGTATTTAACATTCTCAGATTGACTTCTTTTATTTCCTATTATACATTTAAGGTTCTTCCATGTCTTTTCATGACTCAATAGTTCATTTCTTTTTAGCCTTGAATTGCATTTCATTGTTTAAATACACCAAAGTTAATTTATCTAGTCACCTACTGAAATACATATTCATTATTTTCAAGTTTTGGCAATTATGAACAAAGTTGCTATTAATATTCATATTCAAGTTTTTGTGTAGACATACCTTTTCAACTCTTTTAAGTAAATTCCAAAGATCATATGGTAAGAGTATGTTTAGTTTTGTAAGAAGTCATCAAACTGTCTTCCAAAGTGGCTGGACCATTTTGTTTTCACCTGTTGTCCACATCTTTGTCCAGCTTTTGATGTTTTCAATGTTCTGGAATTTGGCCATTTTAATACATATTTTGTAGAATTTCATTGATGTTTTAATATGCTTCTGCCCAGTGATATAAATTGTGGAACACCTTTTCATATGCTTATTTTTCATCTGTACATCTTTTTGGTGAGATGTCTGTTAAGGTCTTTTGACCGTTTTTAATCAGGTTATTTGTGCCCTTATTGTTGAGTTCTAGGAGTTCTTTATATACATTGAGTAATAGTTCTTTATCGGATGGGTCTTTTGCAAATATTATTCCAGTCTGTGACTTGTCTTCTAATTCTCTTGACACTGTCTTTCACAGATAAGAAGTTTTAATTTCAATGAAGTTCAAATTATCAAATATTTCTTATGTGGATCATGCCTTTGGTGTTGTATCTTAAGAGTCCTCACAAAACACAAGGTCATCTAGATTTTCTAACATTCAACTTCTAGAAGTACTGCAGTTGTACATTTTACAATTAGTTATTTGGGGTCAATTTTTGTGAAGGGTGTAAAGTCTGTGTCCAGATTTGCTTTTAATATATGGTCATCTAGTTGTTCCAGCAGCATTTGTTTAAAAGACTCTCTTCTCCATTTCATTGCCTCTCCTTATTTTTCAAAGATCAGTTGACTGTATTCATGTGGGTCTGTTTCTGGGCACTGCATTTTATTCCATGATATGTATCTCTCTCTCCTTTTTTTTTTTTTTAACCAAGACTGTTGTTGTTGTTGTTCAGCCTCTAAGTTGTATCTGACTCTTTGCAACCTCATGGACTGTAGCCCACCAGACTTCTCTGTCCATGGGGTTTTCCAGGCAAGAATAATATACAACCCTGTTTACCATAGCTTTGTAATAATTCTTGATGTAAGATGATGTCAGTTCCCCAACTTTATTCTCTCTTTCAGTATGGTTAATATTCTGTTAGATAAATTAATAATGCAAACATTTAAAAACTATAAATAAAATATTTTTATTTTACCTTTGTTTAATCCTTCTTTAATGTTCTTTCCTTTATGTACATAGGTCCACTATTTTTATATAGATACTGGACTATTTTATTTCCTTCCCTCTAAAGAATTTTTGATATTTCTTGTCCAGAACTACTGGCAGCAAAGTCCCTCAAATTTTGTTTGAGAATATGTTCTTTCCTTTTCACTTTCAAAGGAAAATCTGGCAGAGTACAGAATTCTAAGTTGAAGTTTTTTTCTATCAACACTTTAATATTTCACTCCACCCACTTCTTGCTTGCATGGTTTCTGAGGAGAAGCCAAATGTAATTGTTTTCTTCCTGTATGTGTAAGGCATTTGCAAACTTGCAAGCAGCCACCTACAAGCTGAGGAGCACAGCAGATTTCCAGCAGTCACAGAGAGCTGAAAACATAGAAGCCGGAGTTCAAGTCCCACCAAGATGAAGCCCCCATGGTAAACACCTTGGATTTTCAGTTGAAACTCCTTACTAATAATATAATATTAAGAGAAGACAAGAAATTTACAAACTAAGCTGGAAATCTGTATCTAGTCAATTTAATCTTAACTTGTACTTAAATTATCTTTCCCTCGCCTAAAGAAAATTGTCGTTTGAAAGATAACATCATGCAGAACCCCAAAGAGTTGGTTTTTTTTTTAACACATGGTTGGCATCAATAAAAATGTATTAAAATCAATAAAAACCAAAAGAAATTGAAAGAAGGTGTTAAATAAAGTTAGGAACAATAAGCACTGAAATAGAAAAGAAATGCACAATATGGAAAAATTGACAATGACAAAATTGGTTCTTAGAAAAAATAACAAATCTCTAAAACATAGGGAGAAAGTAGTGGAGATAGGAGAGAAGGAGGAGGAGAAGAAAGCAGAAGCACAGTAGAAGAAGGCAGTGAAGGAGAAAAGACAGAGAGAGAAGGGGAGGAGGAAGGGAAAAAGAGAGGAAAAAAGGCTACAGGTAACAGAAACGAAAGGTGGTCAGCATTGTAAGTCCCACGGATATCAAAAATACATTAATACACTTCAAATAACTGTCTATCAAAAATTTTAATTTGAATTAAAATAGAAAAAAATTTGAAAAATCACTAATTTTGATTATCATACATTAGGGAATTTGAACCCTTTTTTCATAAAAAGAAATCTTGCCAGAAATACAACTACAAGTCTGAATGGCTACTCTGAGGAATCCTTGCAAATAGTCAAGAAAGCAATACACTAATTATGTACCAACTGTTTCTAAGGGAAAAAAAATAACACTTTCCAATTCTTTACATCATCTTAGAATAAACTTTAGAGTAAAATTCTTAAAAGATGTTTTTGAAAAGAAGAATTTAGAAAAACCTTTAAATACTTGGAAATAAATTTTAACAAAAGATATAGTATTTTTAAATACTGAAATTAAATCTGTGAGGAGGTAGAATTAAATACTGGAAATAAGTCTTGTTGTTCTTCAGTCACTAAGTCATGTCCAACTCTTTGCAACCCCAGGGACTGCAGCACACCAGGCTTCCCTGTCCTTCTCTATCTCCCAGAATTTGTTCAGATTCACGGGAATAAGTCATTCCCCTCAAATTATCTGTACATTCAATGCAATCAAATAAATACCAAAACAACTTTTTGACATTGACAATATTATTCTAAAAATTATTTTAAGTATAAAGGACCAAGATTTACTAAGACAATCTTGAAGAAAATACAGTTGAAAAATGTGTAGTAATAGAAATTATGCTTTATTACAATGTTCTCATATGGAGAACATTGTGGGTTTTGACACCAGGAAATTTAAATAGATCAATGAATCAGATTAAGGTATCCAGAACATGTATGTGAGAATGTGATTTATGATAAATTATTCAAGACAAAGCAGTGGAAAAGTATGTTCTTTGCAAAGAACGGTGTTGGTTCAATGGGATAGCCATATAAAACAAAATGGGTCTTGGCCACTTCTACACCATATATGAAAACCAGTGCCAACTGGGTCAAATGGATTATAGATCTAAAACTGAAAAATCAAGTCATAAGTTTTTAAGAAGCCAGGGTTTTAAGCTTTCTAAGAAGCCAGGCTTCAACAGTACATGAATCGAGAACTTCCAGATGTTCAAGCTGGTTTTAGAAAAGGCAGAGGAACCAGAGATTAAATTGCCATCTGCTGGATCATCAAAAAAGCAAGAGAGTTCCAGAAAAACAATACTTTTGCTTTATTGACTGCCAAAGCCTTTGACTGTGTGAACCACCACAAACTGTGGAAAATTCTGAAAGAGATGGGAATACCAGACGACCTGACCTGCCTCTTGAGAAACCTGTATGCAGGTTAAGAAGCAATAGTTAAAACTGGACATGGAACAACAGACTGGTTCCAAATAGGAAAAGGAGTACGTCAAGGCTGTATATTGTCACCCTGCTTATTTAACTTATATGCAGAGTACATCATGAGGAACGCTGGGCTGGAAGAAGCACAAGCAGAAATCAAGATTGTCAGGAGAAATATCAATAACCTCATATATGCAGTGACACCACCCTTATGACAGAAAGTGAAGAAGAACTAAAGAGTGTCTTGATGAAAGTAAAAGAGGAAAGTGAAAAAGTTGGCTTGAAGCTCAACATTCAGAAAACTAATATCCTGGCATCTGGTCCCATCACTTCATGGCTAATAGATGGAGAAACAACAGAAACAATGAGAGATATTGCTTTTTGGGCTCCATAATCGCTGAAGATGGTGACTGCAGCCATGAAATTAAAACACACTTGCTCCTTGGAAGAAAAGCTATGACCATCCTAGACAGCATATTAAAAAGCTTAAATATTAAAAAGCATATTAAAAAGACATTACTTTGCCTACAAAGGTCTGTCTATTCAAGGCTATGGTTTTTCCTGTAGTCGTGTATGGATGTGAGAGCTGGACTACAAAGAAAACTGAGCACCGAAGAATTGATGATTTTGAAGTGTGGTGTTTGAGAAGACTCTTAAGAATCTCTTGGGCTACAAGAAGATCCAACCAGCTCATCCTAAAGGAAATCAGTTCTAAATATTCATTGGAAGGACTGATGCTGGAGCTGAAACTCCAATACTTCGGTCACCTGATGCGAAGAACTGACTCATTTGAAAAGATCCTGATTCAGGGATAGACTGAAGGTGGGAGTAGAATTGGACAACAAAGGATGAGATGGTTGGATGGCATCACTGACTCAATGGACTTAAGTTTGAGAAAACTCTGGGAGTTGGTGATGGATAGGGAGGCCTGGTATACTGCAGTCCATGGGGTCGCAAAGAGTTGGACATGACTGAGCGACTGAACTGAATTGAACTGAAGTTCTATTTAAAATGTGAAGTTCATTCTTGAGCAAACTGAATGTCAACCTCTTATCTGAG
This sequence comes from Moschus berezovskii, assembly GCF_049115385.1. NCBI lineage: Eukaryota > Metazoa > Chordata > Mammalia > Artiodactyla > Moschidae > Moschus > Moschus berezovskii. The sequence goes on along the minus strand of NC_142464.1, from coordinate 40,272,088 downwards.
AGTCTAAATCTGCGGCTTCATGTGATGTCTGTGAGATACTACAGCATCTCTCTATCAAGTTACTGGATGGTGTTAATATACCCAATACTGATCTCTTCTTATTTTTTCACTCAGAGAAGATTTTTCACACTGCTTAAAAGCTACTTATTTACACATACATAGGAGGGGAAAAAATGAGATTCACAGAAAATAGAACAGAGGTTAATGTAATTTTTTAGTCTATAACTTAAATGAGCAGCCTAGAGCAATCCACAGAACCCTTCAAACAAAATGAAGCATTGTGTTCTTTCCTTTTAATTGTTGTTATTTAAGATCATGTCTTTACCTGAAAATATCTTTAATGCCAAAGGTTATTTTAATTCAATAGAAATAAAATTATCATTTTTATTTCTTGGGTTTCAAATTGTTTTACAGCCTACCCTCAATTTTCATTAGTAGACAACTATAGAAAATATGTTTTTAATTATAGCACTTAGATAACTGAATGGCAAATTTCCATATAATTTCATTTATTACTAATTAAGGATACCAATTTTCCTGACATAACATGACTATTTTTTAGTTACAAATAATAAGGAAGAAATATTATTAAAGAGAACTTTGATTCAGGCATTATCCCAATGAACTGATTATATGTGTGTTTGTGTATGAAGTGTACACAGTTGTTAATTCATGTACTCATCAAATATGTATCTAACAACAGTTTCTGGGAACTAAAGACAAGAAATCATTAACTTTAAGGTTGATGTAACCATAAAATCCAAATAAATATGCCAGTTTGGTATCTCTGAAATACCAACATTCCCTCAGCATCTATAGTTTAACAGACAAGAAGTTAATTTATGTGCTTTCAGCCCCTTTATGAACAAAATCTAATAGTTATTTAGATTTTTGTTGTAGATATATAGTTCTAGACTAGTTAAGAGTATGTGCTATGTAACTATAGAGAAGATACATAGAAAATCTGGTGGTATTACTTAAATTTCAGATTATTTTCTCACCACCTGCCTTGGGTGATCTAGTATTGCCTATGGGATTAATTCTAGGTTTCAAACTTTTTAAGGGAAAGCTCATATTTTTTTTGACACCACCCTTATGGCAGAAAGTGAAGAGGAACTCAAAAGCCTCTTGATGAAAGTGAAAGAGGAGAGTGAAAAGTTTGGCTTGAAGTTCAACAGTCAGAAAACGAAGATCATGGCATCTGGTCCCATCACTTCATGGGAAATAGATGGAGAAACAGTGGAAAGAGTGTCAAACTTTGTTTTTTTGGGCTCCAAAATCACTGCAGATGCTGATTGCAGCCAGGAAATTAAAAGACGCTTACTCCTTGGAAGGAAAGTTATGACCAACCCTGATAGCATATTAAAAAGCAGAGACATTACTTTGCCAACAAAGGTCCATCTAGTCAAGGCTATGGTTTTTCCCATGGTCATGTATGGATGTGAGAGTCGGACTGTGAAGAAAGCTGATCGCCGAAGAATTGATGCTTTGAACTGTGGTGCTGGAAAAGACTCTTGAGAGTCCCTTGGACTGCAAGGGGATCCAACCAGTCCATTCTAAAGGAGTCAATCTTGGGTGTTCATTGGAAGGACTGATGCTAAAGCTGAAACTGGAATACTTTGGCCACCTCATGCGACGAGTTGACTCACTGGAAAAGACTCTGATGCTGGGAAAGGTTGGGGGTGGGAGAAGATGGGGACGACAGAGAGTGAGATGGCTGGATGGCATCACCGACTCGATGGACATGAGTTTGAGTGAACTCCGGGAGTTGGTGATGGACAGGGAGGCCTGGCGTGCTGTGATTCATGGGGTCGCGGAGAGTCGGACACGACTGAGCGACTGAACTGAACTGAACTGAACTGAAAGCACCAAGCAAAACATACTCTAGAAGAAGAAATATTTAAGAAATATTCTTCTAGTAAACAAGACACCAAGAGGGAGGTATATTTTGAAATTATCTTTGTAATTAACGTCAATTTAACAATTTTATTTTTAAAACTATAGAATAATGGTTATTAACATCTGAATTAAATTGTCAGATGACACATTTAAAAGCAAAAATCTAGTGTTTGAGAGATCAAAAACTTTGCAGAGAAAACTGATATCTTTATTATTAATAACCAAATATGGCAAAACCAATACAATAGTGTAAAGTAATTAGCCTCCAATTAAAATAAATATTTAAAAAATGAAAAAATAAACAAATTAATCAAAAGTATAAAACTGCAGAGTAATCTTTAGAATGGCATATAAATAATTAGAAAAAATATGTATATTTAAATGATTAATATAGCACATATGTTCATGTACATTCCTGTGTTTTATCTTGTATAAGTGTTTAAAGGAATATAAATTTTGAAACCTTATGTATCTTTTTGAAATATGCCTCCAGAGAATATTTATAATTCTTTAATAAATGTCTGTGTCCTAAGAGGATGAGGACATGGAAGAAAACTGGATGTATGTGAATTCTTAGGGTTCAAAAATGTATGGTTAATTCATAATGGTAATTATTCAGTAGGGCTACACATAAAATTAATACAAAAATAACTAGCTCTATATTATTTATTTAGCCCTCTTAGTGCCTAAATTAAGTCTTAAAACAGAAAGTGTTCAATAAATATTTCTTCAACTGATTTAAACATAACACCTTACATAGTACCTTTATGTAAGTGATTATGGTAATACTTATATACAGTAACATTCCAAAAAGTAAGTTTAAGTGAGTAATAAAACTGAAGTTAAGAGTTATCAAAGATCTTAGAGCTAAACAGAGACTCAAACCCTAATCTTTAGACTCTAAAGAACATCCACTATTGCACTCTTTAATACACAAGGTATTTTAAAGAAAAATATTTAGAACTCCATCACATAAAAGGTCAAGCCCTAAATATCTAGCAAAAGTAATATCCAGAATAATTCCTTTCCTAGATGATTCAGAAATCACTACTCTGAATATTGTAAAACCATGAATGTTACACACAGGTCAGTTTAAGTACACTAGATATTGAATACTACCTTCTTCCAATTGACTCTTTAACTTACCTTCTCTGTTGACTCATGAGGAAGTAGCATTGACATATATACACTACCATGTGTAAAATAGATAGCTAGTGGGAAGCTGCTGTATAACAGAGGGAACTCAGCTCAGTGCTCCCTGACAACCAGAGGGGTGGAGGTATGGGAGTGAGGCTTAGAGGGAGAGGATACATGTATACTTTTAACTGATTCACATTGTTGTACAGCAGAAACCAACACAATATTGTAAAGCAATTCTCTTTAAATTAAATTAATTTTTAAAAGTATATTTCAAAGGTAGCTAATACCCAAAATGTAGATCTATTAGGCTTCCAATATCAATCATGATATCTTCATCATAGATTTTTTTCCTTCTGGTTTTGAAATCTTGCTTCAACACTCCTCAAGCCCTTACTGGATACTACAGTTTTCTGACCTGACCTTCCCATTATCATTTCTGAATCACCCCTATTCTCCAAGTTCAGTACCTTCCCTTGTCTTGGGTGAGTCTTTTATACTTCAGTTCTCTACAATTTAGCTAAATTTTGTCCTTTAGCTACCTCTATTCCTGCTCTTAACCTTCTTTTAAAGAGAAAGACAATTCTAGTATTACATTGTCCAAGGCTATAGATCCGTATAGCTAAAGTATTAATACAGTATTTAGCTACACAAGTAATTTTGCAAGCACCTCTATGGTTTTCAATATTTACCCAAGAACTATAAGCATTTAAATTCAAGTTAACAAATGAACTTATTAAGTACACTCTACACGTCTACATAGAAGGGTGTCTCAAAGATAGACAATGGATGTGGTCCATCCAAAACTATATTTTAATATGAATGAGTGTATGTATATATGTGTGTATCTATATATATATAGTAAGCATAATAAAAATCTCATTTAAAATTATATGTAAAAACTGAGGGAAAAATTAGATATTCTGGGAAAGCCACTCTGAATAACTCTATAAACAAAATTTAGAACTACACAACAATTATTTTCTTTTGTCTATATTTAATTCTTTCACTTATCTTACAATATCCTTCAACCTTTCTGTCTGTATGCTATTATATTGGAAGTATTTTCTGAAAGGTAACTTTTTAGTCTAGCTCAGTATTATATTTCTGGGGCTTAGAATATTGTCTAACAAATGTTGGATGCTCAAAAATTATTTATTGAATACCTGCAATTCAGTCACTGATTCAATAAATAATTGGCACTTCTAGAATAACAACAGTTATTAGTAAATTATAGTGGAATCACTGTTGTTAAGATAGTTACTATCACACTATTCTTGATCAACAAAAATATTTATCAAATCACCCAATGTATATACATTCCCATCAATTAGATCTCCTCAAACTTCACTGTCAGACAAATAAGGATCCTCATGTAGAATTTCCTATCTGTGAATCATAATTAATGGTGGCAAACTCTATTGTTCAGTCACTGAAATTCATTGCATTGACTCAGTGCCTTGACAAAGATCCTGGTTAATAAAGAAGAGGTATCAGAGAAAGGATAATCCAGTGGATTGTATTAAAGGAGTCATATAAAGGCTCTAAACTGTTTATATAAGCAACTCAGAGATAATATGTATTTATAAGAATTTCTCTCATTTGATTCTGAGGGATTTGGGGGGTACCTTTACATTGAGAAATACAATTTTGTCACTATTTATTATAAAATTGTATTTTGAAAGTTTTCATTACAATAATTTTCCTTTTTCTTACTTCATGAACTGTTAGCCTGTCAACTGGAAATCATAAATTATCCCATTGCAAGTCACAATTTATTAGTTTCTCCAATACAGAAGTCATAGTATTTCTTATTTTAATACAGAGTCTTGGAAATGAAAAAATATATTATCGTTATACTTTGCATTCACATCTTTGGCAAAGTTTGAGTCATGTTGTAAAATTTTTTATAATGGAAATGTTTATAATATGTTTTTAATTGGAAACTGATGTGAGATCCACCAACACAGATTATTGAAGGTTGTTGGGTTATTGAACTTGAAAACAGAAATAAATACTCAAACATAGTATTTAAAAACAAAGTTTGTGTGCTCAGAAGGTATTATTTCATAATTTTTTTCATGATTGATATTTCACTGCAACAGGCTCATTTATTAATTTTAATAGGCTATATATATTTAAATAATAATAATATAATGGATATATATTCCAAAGTTAATTAACATGTTCAATGCTGTGGAGTTCATACAAGGTATAACACTATAAAAATAGTATAAAATTTGAACTAGAAAACAATATGGTATGAGTTTTTGCTATTGTTTTGTTCATTTTCCTTTGGAAATTGTTGGCATATTTGTTTTAAGATCTTTTTCTCATTGTGACTTTATTTTGTCTCCTTACAGAAATGTAGATTATTTCTTAAATTTTAATTGTATCAGAGTTTTAGAATATGTGTATGTGTGTGTTTGTGTACACAGAGAGACAAACAGCAGACATTCATATTTTTAGTAGTTAATTTTTGTTTCTTTTAAGGTTATTCTCTAGTATTTTTACATAATGCAACACTATGAGAAATACTATGTATTGTTCTACTTTTAACAATTATGAGTATCCCATTCATTTGTTTATTTAACAAATATTAAGGATATATTGCTATGGAGCACAGTTTCTGTTCAATTTAGCTTCCAGTGAGGAAGGAGATTTAATACAAATATTACACCATTTTTTTCTCATTATGATTGTGCTAAGTACCATAAAGGGAATCTATAGATTGTATAATAAGGGAACAGAACCTGGTTTATGGGGAGGGGAGCCAGAAAGTCTTTCCTGAGCTCAGTGCTAAGGATTACAGGCATGAGACTGACCAAAACTAAGGGAAGGATCTTTGCAGGTAGAAGGAAGCAGGTATGTGTAAGTTAGAACATGAAGTGACAAAATACTAAATTAAGTATAGGTTGTCTGCTGCTGCTGCTGCTAAGTCGCTTCAGTCGTGTCCAGCTCTGTGCGACCCCATAGACGGCAGCCCACCAGGCTCCCCCATCCCTGGGATCCTCCAGGCAAGAACACTGGAGTGGGTTGCCATTTCCCTTTCCAATGCATGAAAGTGAAAAGTGAAAGTGAAGTCTCTCAGTCGTGTCCGACTCTTAGCGACCCCATGGACTGTAGCCTACCAGGCTCCTCCGTCCATGGGATTTACCAGGCAAGAGTACTGGGGTGGGGTGCCATTGCCTTCTCTGATTGGTTGTCTATAGAGTATAATTATTTGGAGGAGAAATTAAAAGCAAAATGTTAGGGGTATGTAATAAATCTATTTATATAGTATTATAATCCTTACACAAGATTTTTCACAATATCTAAAAAGCCTGGAAAGTCGCTGAAATATTTTAAGCAAAGGAGTGATAACTTAGGTTTGCAGCACCACAACCAACACTAATCTGCCAAGCATATACAGGGATGCTGCTGCTTTTCTGCCTTCCAATTTACATAGGTATTTCTTGTGAGAATCACACAGAGAACAGAATTGTTGGAAGCATAGTTCCATTTTAGCTAAATTAACAGTACAAAATCACCACATTTTTTAATTCTCATACTGACATTCTTCTAAGTTAAAAAATAAAATACATTTATTTTAGTCTTAAGAACTATGCAACATATAAAAGTAACTGAATAGCCTGAATAGAAATAAGGAGGCTATAATTTATTATATTTTATTAACTTCTTTGAAAATATTATATATAGATAGAATAACTTTATTATTATAGTATTAATATACTATAATAATTAGTATTATTAGCAAGAATATTAGTATTATAAGTATAATTAGTATTATTAGCAAGAATAAAATCTGTATGAATCATTAATTACTGCTGCCTTGAATGTGAACCAAGATTTTTTTTAATTGTAGGATAGAATACTTTCTATATTTTTGTTTAATAAGATAATGATACTCATTGTTTTCAATAAAGACAAAAATAACAAATCATTCACAACAATGCAACATTTCAAAATTTATGTGATGTATTCTATGTTTTAGATTAACATGTTTCAGATCCCTATATTTCAGGTTTACAAATTAAGCTCAGAGCTATATGTACTTGGTAAAGGTCAACTACTTGATATACAGTGGTAGTGAAAGTTAATTCAGGTTTACCTTTTTACTTTAATCACAGTGCTCTTAACTATAATACACACATATGCATGCAACACATATCTGTTTAAGGATATGCTTATATGCCTTGTGATTCAAAGTTAAAAATTGCCCGTACATTTATGCTTTCTTTCCAAAAACACTATAAAAATGCTAGTAAATTGATTTTTTTAAAGATATAAATTTACATCAGTGAAAGATCATAAAATTTGAGAGATTTCAAATGTTTTCTGGGAAATCAGTATGGATGGAAGTGCAGTGGCTAAAGAGGCACAGTGGTTTCACAAACTGGAGTGAGGAGGGAGAGACTGAGCTCAGGGAGACAGAGTGACTAGGCACATACACACAGAATATTATAAGTACCGCAGAAGCTCCTGTCATCCTCACTTCCAGTCTGGCTCTCCCTTTGCAGCAAATATAATTACTTTTGCTAATTAGTTCTGCCTATTTTTTCTTAATGTTACATGTGTTTATACAGTAAAAACTTATTTTGTATAAACACTTATACTGTATAAATATGTTTATACAGTAAAACTCTTGTGACTGGCTTCTTTTGCTCAACACTTTGTAGTAGTATTTCATGTTACATTGCTCAATGATTGGTTCACTTTCATTGCTAAATAGTGATCCATTATATATACCACAACTTATTCATTCTACTCACGTTTGACTTGCTTTCAGTTTTAGGGCTATTTGGACATCATTGAACTCGCACTGCTATGGACATCATTGCTGCTATGGACATCACTGAATTTGTCTTTCAGTTTACAAATATACAAATTTCTGTTGCACTTATACCTAGAAAAAGACCTGCTGCTTTAGAGCCCATGCAAACATTCAGTTTCAGTAGATACTTCCAAATTGCTTTCCAAAAAGATTCTAATCATTTACATTTTCTAGCAGTTGCTTTACATTGTTGTCAACACTTGGTGCCAGCCTTTTCATTTCTGCAGTCCTAATGGGCTTCCCAGGTGGCTCTTAGTGGTGAAGAACCCATCCGCCAATGCAGACTTAAGAGACACAGGATCAATCCCTGGGTTGGGAAGATCCCCTGGAGAAGGAAATGGCAACCCACTCCAGTATTCTTGCCTGCAGAATCCCATGGAGGGAGGAGCCTGGCAGGCTATAGTCCATGGGGTTGTGAAGAGTCGGATATGACTGAAGTGACTTAGCATGCAGCATGTGTGCAATGGGTATATAGTAGTAATACATTCGGTTTTACTTTGCATCTTCTTAATGACTAATGAATGTAGTATTAGTCAGTACACTTCTTGGTAATTTCAGTGGTGTCATTTGTAAAGTATCCAGTCAAGATATTTGACACTTCATCTTTTTCTTAGTGATTTATAAGAGTTTACTTTCATTTATTTATTTATTTGGTCATACCACAGGGCATATGGAATCTTAGATTCCAGACCAGGGATTAAACCTGCACCTCTCCAGTGGAAACATGGGGTCTTAACCGATGGACCACCAGGGAAGTCCTTTAGTGATTTATAGGAATTTTATCTATAAATATACAGCGCATGATTTCTCTGTCAAGCATAAATGTTGCAAGTATCTTCTCCCAATATATACTTGAAGTCTTACTCTTTCAGTGCTATCTTTGGAGGAACAAAAACTCTTGATGTTAGATCAGTTTACCAATTTTCTCCTATTTGTACTTTTCATGTCCTCTTAAAAAAATCTTCACATATCTTAATGTCATTAATATTTCTTTTTGTTTTCTTGTAGACACATTACAATTTGTCACATTTTGATCTGCAATACAATATCAGAGTCAAGATTTATTTTCACAGGAATAGTCAGTATTTTAAGCAAGTTATTGATAATGAAAACACAATCCATCTTCAATCACACTCCAGTGCTACTACTATCATCAATCAAATGACCATATTTGTGTGGGCCTCATTTTGGATCTCATTTCTCCCTATTCTTATGTTGCTATCACACTATATTCATTACTGTGGTTTTATACTAGGTTTATCAACACACCAGATATGTTCTTCAAGATTGACTTGGTTATTCTGATTTTACAACTTTAAAACAATAATTCTGGAACACTTTTTTAAAATTAGTAGTCAGTTTGGAAGACAAAAGCAAGGAAATATGCTAGCATGAAACATTTAAAAATAAAAGACCAAAATGTAAGAAAAATAAGAGATATAAGATAATAAAACAGGTGGTACAAATTCCCAAAATAGAGATTTCCTGGAGAAAAAAAAGGACAGAGAGAAATTTGGCAATAACACAAATTTTTTAGAAAAATTAATGACATTTTTAATGGAATTCCTAAGGAGAACCTCTTTCATCTCAAACCCCACTCCCTCCTTTAGTATTATCAATAAACACCAGCCTGACCATTGCTTAATATTGATATTCTAAAATGGGGAAAAAGTGGAAACAGTGTCAGAATTTATTTTGGGGGGTTCCAAAATCACTGCAGATGCTGATTGCAGCCAGGAAATTAAAAGACGCTTACTCCTTGGAAGGAAAGTTATGACGAACCTAGATAGCATATTAAAAAGCAGAGACATTACTTTGCCAACAAAGGTCCGTCTAGTCAAGGCTATGGTTTTCCCCATGGTCATGTATAGAAGTGAGAGTTTGACTGTGAAGAAAGCTGATTGCCAACGAATTGATGCTTTTGAACTGTGGTACTGGAGAAGACTCTTGAGAGTCCCTTGGACTGCAAGGAGATCCAACCAGTCCATTCTAAAGGAGATCAATCCTGGGTGTTCATTGGAAGGACTGATGCTAAAGCTGAAACTCCAATACTTTGGCCACCTCATGCGACGAGTTGACTCACCGGAAAAAACTCTGATGCTGGGAGGGATTGGAGGTGGGAGAAGACGGGGAAGACAGAGAATGAGATGGCTGGATTGCATCACCGACTCAATAGACATGAGTTTGAGTGAACTCTGAGAGTTGGTGATGGACAGGGAGGCCTGGTGTGCTGTGATTCATGGGGTCACAAAGAGTCGGACACGACTGAGTGACTGAACTGAATGAAATGAACTGAAATGCCTGAGATTGCAAACACTTTTAAAAATAAAAGTGATAGCTTATTTTTATTTGATTAAGGTATATTTTTATTTAAACATAAGTATTTCAACAATTTAATATCAGGGTTTTCAAGTTTTTCAGTTTTTAACAAATGAGATTTCATTCCACTTAAAAACAGCGTCTTGGTTTCTTGGACTTGGGTGATTATTTCTTTCCCTATTTTAAGGAAGTTTTCTACTATTATCTCCTCAAGTATTCTCTCATGGTCTTTCTTTTTATCTTCTTCTGGGACTCCTATGATTCGAATGTTGGAGTGTTTAACATTGTCCCAGAGGGCTCTAAAATTGTTCTCATTTCTTTTAATTTGTTTTTCTTTTTTCCTCTCTGTTTCATTTATTTCTACAATTCTATCTTCTAGCTTGCTTATCCTGTCTTCTGCCTCTGTTATTCTACTGTTTGTTCCCTCCAGAGTGTTTCTGATCTCATCTATTGCATTATTCATTGTATATTGACTCTTTTTTATTTCCTCTAAGTCCTTATTAAACCTTTCTTCCATCTTCTCAATCCTTTTCTCCAGGTTATTTAGCTGTAACTCCATTTTGCTTTCAAGATTTTGAATCATTTTCACCACCAAAAGTCAAAATTCTTTATCAGGTAGATTCCCTATATCTTCCTCTTTTGTTTGTGTTGGTGGGAATTTATCTTGTTCCTTTAGTTGCTTGCTATTTCTCTGCCTCTTCATCTTGCTTATATTGCTTTGCTTGGGGTAGCCTTTCCCTCTTCTGGCAGTTTGTGGAGTTCTCTTTATTATGTAGTTTCCTCGCTGTGTGTGGGGTTCGACAGGTGACTTGTCAAGGTTCCCTGGTTATGGAAGCTAGTGTCGGTGTTCTGGTGGGAAGAAGATCATACATCATGACCAAGTGGGCTTTATCCCAGGAATGCAAGGATTCTTCAATATCCACAAATCAATCAACGTAATACACCACATTAACAAACTGAAAAATAAAAATCATATGATTATCTCAATAGATGCAGAGAAAGCCTTTGACAATATTCAATATCCATTTATGATAAAAACCCTCCAGAAAGTGGGAATAGAAGGGACATACCTCAACATAATAAAAGCTATATATGACAAACCCACAGCAAACATTATTCTCAATGGTGAAAAACTGAAAGCATTTCCCCTAAAGTCAGGAACAAGACAAGGGTGCCCACTCTCACCACTACTATTCAACATAGTTCTGGAAGTTTTTTCTACAGCAATCAGAGCAGAAAGAGACATAAAAGGAATCCAAATTGGAAAAGAAGAAGTAAAACTTTCACTGTTCGCTGATGACATGATCCTCTACACAGAAAACCCTAAAGACTCTACCAGAAAACTACTAGAGCTAATCAATGATTACAGTAAAGTTGTAGGATATAAAATCAACACACAGAAATCCCTTGCATTCCTATACACTAATAATGAGAAAATAGAGAAATTAAGGAATCAATTCCATTCACTGTTGCAATGAAAAGAATTAAATACTTAGGAATATATCTACCTAAGGAAACAAAAGACTTGTACATAGAAAACTATAAAACACTACTGAAAGTAATCAAAGAGGACACTAATAGATGGAGAAATATACCATGTTCATGGATTGGAAGAATAAATATTGTAAAAAATGAGTATACTACCCAAAGTAATTTATACATTCAATGCAATCCCTATCAAGCTACCAACGATATTTTTCACAGAACTAGAACAAATAATCTCACAATTTGTATGGAAATACAAAAAACCTCGATTGCCAAAGCAATCTTGAGGAAGAAAAATGGAAATGGGGGAATCAACCTGCCGGACTTCAGGCTCTATTACAAACCACAGTCATCAAGAGAGTCTGGTACTGGCATAAAGACAGAAATATAGATCAATGGAACAAAATACAAAGCCCAGAGATAAATCCACACACCTATGGACACCTTATCTTTGACAAAGGAGGCAAGAACATAAAATGGAGAAAAGACAGTCTCTTTAACAAGTGGTGCTGGGTAAACTGGTCAGCCATTTGTAAAAGAATGAAACTATAACACTTCCTAACACCATACACCAAAATAAACTCAAAATGGATTAGAGAGCTAATTGTAAGACTAGATTCTATAAAACTCCTAGAGGAGAACGTAGGCAAAACACTCTCCGACATAAATCACAGCAGGATCCTCCAAGACCCACCTCCCAGAATATTGGAAATAAAAGCAAAAATAAACAAATGGGAACTAATTAAAATCAAAAGCTTCTGCACAGCAAAGGAAACTATAAGCAAGGTGAAAAGACAGCCTTCAGAATGGGAGAAAATAATAGCAAATGAAACAACTGACAAAGAATTAATCTCCAAAATATACAAGCGGCTCCTGCAGCTCAATTCCAGAAAAATAAATGACCCAATCAAAAAATGGGCCAAAGAACTAAACAGACATTTCTCCAAAGAAGACATAAACATGGCTAACAAACACATGAAAAAATGCTCAACATCCCTCATAATCAGAGAGATGCAAATCAAAACCACAATGAGATACCATACCAGTCAGAATGGCTGCTATCCAAAAGTCTACATGCAAGAAATGCTGGAGAGGGTGTGGAGAGAAGGGAACCCTCTTACACTGTTGGTGGGAATGCAAACTAGTACAGCCACTATGGAGAACAGTGTGGAGATTCCTCAAAAAACTGGAAATAGAACTGCCATATGATCCATCAATCGCACTCCTGGGAATCGCACATTGAGGAAACCAGAATTGAAAGAGACACATGTACTCCAATGTTCATTGCAGCACTGTTTATAATAGCCAGGACATGGAAGCAACCTAGATGTCCATCTGCAGACGAATGGATAAGAAAGCTTTGGTACATATACACAATGGAGTATTACTCAGCCATTAAAAAGAATGCATTTGAATCAGTTCTAATGAGGTGGATGAAACTGGAGCCTATTATACAGAGTGAAGTAAGCCAGAAAGAAAAACACCAATACAGTATACTAACGCATATATATGGAATTTAGAAAGATGCAAATGATAACCCTGTATACGAGACAGCAAAATAGACACAGATGTATAGAATAGTCTTTGGGACTCTGTGGGAGAGGGTGAGGGTGGGATGATTTGGGAGAATGGCATTTAAACATATATGTTGTTATATGTGAAACGAATCAGCAGTTCAGGGTCGATGCATGTTACAGGATGCTCGGGGCTGGCGTGCAGGCATGAACCAGAGGGAGGATAAAGGGAGGAGGGAGGTGGGAGGGAGGTTCAGGAGGGAGAACTCATGTACACCCAGGGTGAATTCGTGTCAATGTATGGCAAAACCAACCAATATAATATTGTAAAATAATTTGCCTCCAATAAAAAATAAATTAATTAAAAATTAAAAACAAATAAAATAAATAAAAACAATGTCTTTTCTAAAGTGCTAAGTTGTTCTCCTTAAGTAAAACAGGTAAAACAAAGAAACAAGTTGCTAATGTATACATTCAAATGTCCAGGAAAAGAATAAACTTAATAGGTAAATACCCTGTGAAAATTCAAGTTACAGTATTTTATGCAATAAAGCAACTTGTGTAGTAAAAAAATTATATTTTAAAAATTTTAATTATTTTATGGTTTCTGTCTATCTTTCTCTTTGCAATAAACCTCACAGGGCATGGACAACGCTTCTGTAAAATCCGCTTGAATTTCCACATAATTGTGTTAGAAAATTAATGGATCTCTGAAATTTTTCAAGGTTCATTTAGGTGCTCTCAGTTGATGCCATGGAGTTTAACTTTTGAATCATGTCCTTGTCAAGGAGTCTGGACTATTTGATTCAGAGTGTGATTATAACATAATTTTTCAATTAATGTGTACTAGTTTCATGACATAACTCTAGCCAATATTAACACTTCAAACTCATTAAGATATAATGTTATATTGTTAGCCCTAATATTAATTCTCTGTCTTCAAGTAATTGAAGCAAATAACACTGGCACAGAAAGAATTACTGATTTAATTTAGGTCATTTCTCAGTGAATATTTTAAGCTAAATTTAATGTAAACAGTTGACCTAGGATGAGTACAAATAATATTATATTAAAATAAGAAATCATTCCTCTGGATAGAATTGATATTATAGTTGTTCAAATTACAGGAGCAATGCTAAATGTACATGTTCACAATTACTGCTACTAAACTTTATACTCAGATTGTATGTGATCTTTGAGGTTAGAAAATGAAACCTGCTTGCTCTTATCAACTAATGTAATGACTGCACATATCAGAAAGAGAATACAGAGAAAAGAAAGAAGGAAGGAAGGCAAGCTAAAGAGGAAAGAAAAGAAAGAAAGAATAGTTTAACAAGCTCATCCAAATTTTAAGAGATAATTATGTTTTGGACAAAATAAAGTTACACCTTACAACTGACACTAGCGTAGAAGAGTAGGCAGTGTAGTGAGATAAGGATGAATAAGAAACCTAATGTTTACTGAGAATTCATTATATATTAATCATTTCACCAAAAAATAAATACACATACATATGTGCAACTTAAATATATGTTATATATAATGTATAACAACTTTAATTTATGTATATTTATATGTATTACATAGTTTTATATATATATATTCATATATATGTATACATATATAAAACTTATTTAACCATCATAAAAATTCTGGAAGGTAGATGTTATATGATAGTTATGAAAAATGAAACCCAAAGACCTAAATAACTTCCCTAAGGTAACAAAGACAATAGGCAGAGAGTTGGACATGACTGAGCGACTGAACTGAACTGAACTGATTGTGTATGTTGTTTTTGCCTACTTTCTTTTGAAAACTTTAAAGCAATTTTCTTCTGGAAACTATATGACTACACAGGTTCAATTAACCACATCTGGGACTTTAGATAGAACTGACTCCCACCCTTGTCAGTTTTTTTTTTCTTTTTTTTGTTGGAGAGAGGAGGGTAGGGTGGACATATGAATTGAACTTGGCCAGTCAGAGTGCTTCAGTACTCATGCCTAAGCTTTTGGTTTAGATATGAGTTCATGACCTAGGTTCAAAAATTAGTCTAACTTTTATTTGAGGTATCAAAAAATATATTCTTTCCAATCCCAGTGAACTCAAAAATGAACCAGAGGCTGTTAGTTATTGTCTAATAAAAACAGAGCTTGCCAGAAAATTGAGCCCAATGGGTGAGATGTAAGTTACTACAGGGAGATAATCAATATTTAACTATAGCATTTGAACTCCTAGATTGAGCAGTAAGTAAAGTTTGACCACTAATAAATCTCTCCTCCACTTTCATCTTTTATATTTTTGCTTGAGTCTGTTTGGGGTGGATCTTCTGTAAATGATAACCCAAAAAGTCCTCATAAGTTGAGAAGCAAAGTTAGGATTCAAACCCATTTTTTTGTACTATCTCCCTGTATACTTGCTGGAATTGTCCATGACAAGTAGCTTTTATGCAGGCTAAATGTTTTAATTATTGCAAATTGAATTAAAGGCAGGTAAGCATTTCCAGTAAAAAATGTTAAAATGTTTTCATTGAGAAATATCACAGATGAAGGTCAGGGAGACATTTCACAATAAATAAAAATCATGATTCATGTTTTAGGCCTCTTGTGCTGTGTGCTGTGTTAAGTAGCTTCACTTGTGTCTGATTCTGTGTTTTCCTCTGGACCATAACCCACCAGGCTTCTCTGCTTATGGGATTCTCTAGGCAAGGATTCTGGAGTGGGTTGCCATGCCCTCTTCCAGGAGATCTTCCCCATGTCTCTTACATTTCACCTGCACTGGCAGGCATGTTCTTTACCACTAGCACTACCTGGGACTCCCCCTTTGTGCCACTTAAAAGGACAGAATTCAAACTGAATGAATTAATAATGAGATATTAATAAGATAATATGAAATATATGATATGCTAAAGAATAACCTTAGCTTCTAAGGATTAAATTAAAACCAAATAAAATAATCAGGATTTTGCTAATTGTTTTTGTTTCTAACTACCTGACGTCTCCTTCTTTTATTGCAGTTACTACTGACTAAATGTTAATGAGAAATATTATGTTAAATGAACAGTATTTCATTTCAACGATAAAATATTTATTAAATATAATATTCATTCTCTCATTATGATGTGCATGATTTGAAAATATTGGCCTTCATAAGTATAAGTCTGGCTGAGCAGATGAAATACATTTGCATAATTTAACAGATAACACTTCAGAGTAATCTGTAATAGAGTCATATATATGGATTCACTCTATCCATCAAACATCCTGCACAGTCATACAGACATCTTGGTAACATATGCATATGCAAATGCTAAGTTGCACAATAATCTACTAAAACAGCACCTTAAAAGATGTTAGGCTGTCATGCTTCCCATGATATGAGGTACCACCCAGCACTAAAGAAAAATTTAGCGCTCACTCTATTTACTAGCATTAGTTCTTAAAAGAAATCTAGACCATCTTGCCAGTATAACAGATATTATGCATCAGGATAGAGCAAACAACTAACCATCAAACAAAAATTGATGTAACAAGCACTTTTTTCTGTCCCAGGAATGGTCATATCTAAAGTAATAGGGCAGGGAGGGACCATAGAAATATAAACCAGAGATGTTGGTAACAAGGAATCTGTTGAGTCTGAGCTGTTTGGAACTCAGGGCTGACAGATAAAGAAAGAGAAGCAATCCAAATCAATTCATGGATGTACAAATGCCACTGTTCTGGATAAATTCAAGAGACTTAGGGAAAGATACCCAAAACTCAAGAGACCTGGGTAATGAGACCAAAGATATCAACTCTTGACAAAAAGATATTTATGGGGGCCACTGCCCAATGACAGCTAAAGCAATATGGACTTTGTTTTTCATGGAAAAGAACCTAAAATTGTGAAGTCTTTCCTAGGTTCATAGATAGACGTTAGGTGGTCTCAAGTCCTTCCAAAATTATATGCCAAAATTTACGTGTGTGTGTGTGTGCATACCTGCACATGCATAATTTCCTGGGCCAAAATAAAATTCTTAACAGGATCTATGATCACCAACAAATTTAAATGCCACTAACTCAAAGCCTCGTCCCAAATTCAAATGGATAATAAAGGGAAAACTCCTAATTACTTGAATAGTTAACATCTGCCTAGTTTCAAGGGAAAGAAAATAATATCCTTTGTACTTATTACTGACTACTGAGATACTACTGAGGTACTCCCCAGAATGAATTCAAAACAAAACAAGAGAAAAATTATGGAGATGTTTTAACAGATTGCAATAATTTAAAATATGACATCTAGATATTATGTCTAGAAAACAAAAACTTGTATTTTTTTAAAATGTTACATGTTTATGTGTTACTCATGAAGTTGAGTGAATGGAAACCTTTCTCTCCCAAAACTGCCAAAACCTCAGCCATGTGCAGTTACACTGAACCTATACAAAGTCTTACCTCAGTCAGGTCCTCAATGCCTTTGTTCTTGGGCCCTGCTGGGCTCCATTACTATATTTTCTTCGGCTTGCCAATAGCATAGCCTTCAACTCAATAAGAGAATGGGAAAATTGTTCTCATTATCATTCCTGGGTCTTCACCACTTACTCCATCATCTTGTACCACACCCTTCATAGGAAAAAAAAAGTACTTGCTCCCTTTCTCCCAACTCCTTTGTTTCCAGTGGGCAACTTCTCTTTTTGTATCTCTGTATTGCTGCTTTTGAAAAATATATCAATTCATGTTTTACAACAGAAATTGGGTACAAGGTCTGGTATTATTCACTCATCTTATTTGGCATCATTGACTAGTATAATTTCACAATTCCATTTAATTAAAGACCAAGTTGGTACATTGAAATCCTAGCAATGAGAGACTTCCCACTGGGCAAGAACAGTGAGTAAATACAAACTTGTTGAATGAATAAATGAATATATGTGAAAGTTAAGTGGAATGGCTTATAGGAGACTGAAAATGAAACAGTCTCATGACATTCTTTTACCATAATCCTTTCATCTGTGTTATTTATGTGTGAAGAATTCTTCACCTGTGATAAAAGGACTATAACAATAAAATGCTATAGAAGTGTTTCATTTTCAATCTCCTACATATCACTTCATTTACTTTTCACAAATATTTTCTTTTTGATGAATTCTTTTATTCAACAAATCTATATCAAATTCCTACCATGTGCCAAAAGTTGCTCTGGGAATGAGAAATGAAATAATAAAGTTAGACAAAGTTCTAGCCCTCATGCTGCTTAAATTCCAGAATGCACAAAAGGATATAGATATGCTAAATACACATAGTGAAATTTCTAGTAATAAATAGGGTAAATGGATTTATAATGGGAACAAATAGTAAGAGGATCTATAGCTTTCAACTATAGAAATGAAGTCTGTTTATTCATTTACTTTTCACTGAACATCTTGGTGGCAGTGGTGGTTTAGTCACTAAGTCATGCCTGACTCTTGCAACCCTACGAAATGTAGCCTGCCAGGTCCCTCTGTCCCTGGGATTTCCCAGGTAAGAATACTGGAGTGGGTTGCCATTTCCTTCTCCAGAACATTTTGGTATTATCTATTATAAATTAGTCTTCACAGAATTAGAAAACCGAGGCTAGTAAGGTTGTTCTTCCTGAAGTCCTACTGCTATAAGTAGTAAAGGTCAAATAGGAACCCAATTCTATTCCTGTCTCCAGGGTTTGTGACTTCAATCTTCTTTTCAATTCTACTGTAATTTGAATAATCAGTGGTTGTCTTAGAAACCACTCTAAAGGAGATTGTCAGGACAGTGATTATCACTACCTGTTGAGAGTAAAATAAATATTAAAGTCATCTTAGGAAATTCCTTGGCAGCCCAGTGGTCAGGATTCCATTTCTACTATAGTGGCACAGGCCTAATATATAGTTGGGAACTAAGTCACCGATTCTGTGGACATGAGTTTGAGTGTACTCCGGGAGTTGGTGATGGACAGGGAGGCCTGGCGTGCTGTGATTCATGGGGTCGCGGAGAGTCGGACACGACTGAGCGACTGAACTGAACTGAACTGAACTGAAGATCCTGCATGCTTCATGACAAAAAAAAAAAATACAAGCTATCTTAGAAAAAGAGGTATTTTTAATGATACCATCAAGGAATACTGTGTTGACAAGGATATGTTTGAGACAAGACATGAAATAAGTGAATGGCGAAGTTTGTAGGATTCTGAAAATAAACACCACTAATTAGAAAGTTTAAAGCCAAGGGCTTGAGGCAGAAACCATCTCTGCCTATTCAGGGATCAACTATTATTCTAGTAGTTTTCATATTTTTCACCAATAATCAAAATGAAACTCATAGAAATGTTATGATCTTTCTCAAAACCACATAACAATATGATTTTTCTCAAGACTATATAATAATATGGTCTTGGGGATGAGTCATGTAGAGTCAGAGGCAAGATTGGTAACTGGTCACTCACAGCTCACAATACATACCACTCACCCAGAATCATCCTTCAGGGCTGCATGATTCAGAGAGGGCTGCCTACTGAGAACTTGTAAAGGAAAGTTGGTCACTGACACAAATGGAGAAATGTATATTCTCTCTCCAATGTCTCCTTAAGAAAAAGGGGTTAATTTTATTCATCTTTGTATGCTCAGCCATTAACATAATGCCCAGTATCAGGTAGTTAGAATCATGATTACATTTAATTATGAGATTTGAAGTTTGGGGTACTGAGTTCAAGGCTGTATCATTTAATAACAATATTGTTTTTTGGAAAATCACATAATTATTCTGAGTTTTATTGCCTCCATTTATATAAAGAGAATATAAAACCTTATATTGGGGATGTATTTATTAAAAGATAAATTATATGTGTAAAATATTCATTAAAAATCATATTAAAGATTTTATATAACTGTTCAGTTCAGTTCACTCGCTCAGTCGTGTCCAATTCGTTGCGACCCATGAATCACAGCACACCAGGCCTCCCTGTCCATCACCAACTCCCAGAGTTCACTCAAACTCATGTCCATCGAGTCGGTGATGCCATTCAGCCATCTCATTCTCTGTCATCCCCTTCTCCTCCTGCCCCCAATCCCTCCCAGCATCAGTCTTTTACAGTGAGTCAACTCTTCGCATGAGGTGGCCAAAGTATTGTGGATGAGGTGGCCAAAGTATTTAGCATC
The DNA here is from genome assembly GCF_049115385.1 of Moschus berezovskii. NCBI lineage: Eukaryota > Metazoa > Chordata > Mammalia > Artiodactyla > Moschidae > Moschus > Moschus berezovskii. The sequence continues at coordinate 40,251,753 of NC_142464.1, read as the reverse complement.
AGTCCTTCCAATGAACACCTCAGACTGATCTCCTCTAGAATGGACTGGTTGGATCTCCTTGCAGTCCAAGGGACTCTCAAGAGTCTTCTCTAGCACCACAGTTCAAAAACATCAATTCTTCGGCAATCAGCTTTCCTCACAGTCCAACTCTCACATCCATACATGACCACTGGAAAAGCCATAGCATGATTAGAAGGACTTTGGTTGGCAAAGTAATGTCTCTGCTTTTTAATATGCTATCTAGGTGGGTCATAACTTTCCTTTCAAGGAGTAAGCGTCTTTTAATTTCATGGCTGCAATCAGCATCCTCAGTGATTTTGGAGCCCAAAAAAATAAAGTCTGACACTGTTTCCACTGTTTTTCCATCTATTTCCCATGAAGTGATGGGACCAGATGCCATGATCTTCGTTTTCTGAATGTTGAGCTTCAAGCCAACTTTTTCACTCTCCTCTTTCACTTTCATCAAGAGGCTTTTGAGTTCCCCTTCACTTTCTGCCATAAGGGTGGTGTCATCTGCATATCTGAGGTTATTGATATTTCTCCCAGTAATCTTGATTCCAGCCTGTGCTCTTCCAGCCCAGCGTTCCTCATGATGTACTCTGCATATAAGTTAAATAAGCAGGGTGACAATATACAGCCTTGACGTACTCCTTTTCCTATTTGGAACCAGTCTGTTGTTCCATGTCCAGTTCTAACTGTTGCTTCCTGACCTGCATACAGGTTTCTCAAGAGGCAGGTCAGGTGGTCTGGTATTCCCACCTCTCTCAGAATTTTCCACAGTGTATTGTGATCCACACAGTCAAAGGCATTAGCATAGTCAATGAAGCAGAAATAGATGTTTTTCTGGAACTCTCTTACTTTCTCCATGATCCAGCGGATGTTGGCAATTTGATCTCTGGTGCCTCTGCCTTTTCTAAAACCAGCTTGAACATCTGGAAGTTCACAGTTCAAGTATTGCTGAAGCCTGGCTTGGAGAATTTTGAGCATGACTTTATTAGCGTGTGAGATGAGTGCACTTGTGTGGTAGTTTGAGCATTCTTTGGCATTGCCTTTCTTGGGATTGGAATGAAGACTGACCTTTTCCAGTCCTGTGGCCACTGCTGAGTTTTCTAAATTTGCTGACATATTGAGTGCAGCACTTCCACAGCATCATCTTTCAGGATTTTAAATAGCTCAATAGGAATTCCATCACCTCCACTAGCTTTGTTCGTAGTGATGCTTTCTAAGGCCCACTTGACTTCACATTCCAGGATGTCTGGCTCTAGGTCAGTGATCACACCATCGTGATTATCTTGGTCGTGAAGATCTTTTTTGTACAGTTCTTCTGTGTATTCTTGCCACCTCTTCTTAATATCTTCTGCTTCTGTTAAGTCCATACTATTTCTCTCCTTTATCGAGCCAACCTTTTCATGAAATGTTCCCTTGGTATCTCTAATTTTCTTGAAGAGATCTCTTTTCTTTCCTATTCTGTTGTTATCCTCTATTTCTTTGCATTGATCCCTGAGAAAGGCTTTCTTATCTCTCCTTGCTATTCTTTGGAACTCTGAATTCAGGTATGTGTATATATATATTATTATTATGTATATAAATTATTTTCACATATGGCTGTGCCTAACAGCAAGGAATATACTTATATGGTCAATGCTGAAATATAGCCCCAGGAAATGAGCAAGGTGAATGTATATCCTCAAAAGCCAAGGTTTTAAAGCACTTGAGGATAAATGAAAGCTATGTCTTTGGAAATATTAAAGAATCTTTTTATCAAATATATAAGGTAATATCATTGTAAAGAATAGCAGAGAGGATAATAAAAAACAGAAGGATCAGAGGTTGATAATGCTGAAATAAGCTATGAATGTATATGAAGTTAGATAGTCCCATGACAATTTTTTTTTTAAGCAAGTTATTTTAATAGATCACCTGTTACATGCTTGGGTTATTCTGGATTAAAATATTGGAGTGGATGTGGACACTTAGTAGGGCCATATGAGTCTATTTGTTACTGTTTATACACTTCAAGATTTCCCCAAATGCAAGAGACTCAGGAGATGAAGGTTTGATCTCTGGGTCAGAAAGATCCCCCTGGGGAGCAAATGGCAACCCACTCCAGTATTTTTGCCTGGAAAATTCCGGGGACAGAGGAGCCTGGCGGGCTACAGTCCATAGGGTCTCAAAGAGTAGGACACGACTGAGCCCATACACATACATTTCAAAGTTTCTAAGGGCTTATTTAACTTATATGCAGAGTACATCATGAGGAACGCTGGGCTGGAAGAAGCACAAGCTGGAATCAAGATTGCTGGGAGAAATATCAATAACCTCAGATATGCAGATGACACCACCCTTATGGCAGAAAGTGAAGAGGAACTCAAAAGCCTCTTGATGAAAGTGAAAGAGGAGAGTGAAAAGGTTGGCTTGAAGCTCAACAGTCAGAAAACAAAAATCATGGCATCTGGTTCCATCACTTCATGGGAAATAGATGGATAAACAGTGGAGACAGTGTCAGACTTTATTTTTTGGGGCTCCAAAATCACTGCAGATGCTGATTGCAGCCATGAAATTAAAAGACGCTTACTCCTTGAAAGGAAAGTTATGACCAACCTTGATAGTATATTAAAAAGCAGAGACATTACTTTGCCAACAAAGGTCCGTCTAGTCAAGGCTATGGTTTTCCCGTGGTTATGTATGGATGTGAGAGTTGGACTGTGAAGAAAGCTGATCGCTGAAGAATTGATGCTTTTGAAGTGTGGTGTTGGAGAAGACTCTTGAAAGTCCCTTGGACTGCAAGGAGATCCAACCAGTCCATTCTAAAGGAGATCAATCTTGGGTGTTCATTGGAAGGACTGATGCTAAAGCTGAAACTCCAATACTTTGGCCACCTCATGCGACGAGTTGACTCACTGGAAAAAACTCTGATGCTGGGAAATGTTGGGGACGGGAGGAGAAGGGGACGACAGAGAATGAGATGGCTGGATTGCATCACCGACTCTGCGGACATGAGTTTGAGTGAACTCCGGGAGTTGGTGATGGACAGGGAGGCCTGGCGTGCTGTGATTCATGGGGTCGCAGAGAGTCGGACACAACTGAGCGACTGAACTGAACTGAACTGAAGAGAGTAGATGTGAAATATTCTCACCACAGAAAAAGAAATAACAATTAAGTGACATAATGGAGGTGTTAACTAAAGTGGTAAAACATACTGTAATAGATCAACCTAAAATTTATACAATGATATATGTCAATTACATCTCAATTTTTGAAAAAAAAAAACCCAGTTACAGTGTTATATAACCAGGGATCCTTACGATTTTTAACTCATTGTAGAAGTCCAATAGAAAACTGTAAAACCAATTCCACAATTAAGAGTAGTCTTACTTGCGGAGGTCACCTAAGGAAACCAGCTGAAACACTGAAGTAAGAATTAGAATAGCAGTCATTCTGACTGGTGTGAAATGGTATCTCATTGTGGTTTTGATTTGGATTTCTCTGATTATGAGGGATGTTGAGAATTTTTTCATGTGTTTGTTAGCCATCTTCATGTCTTCTTTGGAGAAATGTCTGTTTAGTTCTTTGGCCCATTTTTTGATTGGGTCACTTATTTTTCTGGAATTGAGCTGCAGGAGATGCTTTTATATTTTGGAGATTAATCCTTTATCAGGTGCTTCATTTGCTATTATTTTCTCCCATTCTGAAGGCTGTCTTTTCACCTTGCTTATAGTTTCCTTTGCTGTGCAGAAGCTTTTGATTTTAATGAGGTCCCATTTGTTTATTTTTGCTTTTATTTCCAATATTCTGGGAGGTGGGTCTTGGAGGATCCTGCTGTGATTTATGTCGGAGAGTGTTTTGCCTACGTTCTCCTCTAGGAGTTTTATAGAATCTAGTCTTACATTTAGCTCTCTAATTCATTTTGAGTTTATTTTTGTGTATGGTGTTAGGAAGTGTTCTAGTTTCATTCTTTTACAAGTGGGAATGCAAACTAGTACAGCCACTATGGAGAACAGTGTGGAGAGTCCTCAAAAAACTGGAAATAGAACTGCCATATGATCCAGCAATTGCACTCCTAGGCATACACACTGAGGAAACCAGAATGGAAAGAGACACATGCACTCCAGTGTTAATTGCAGCACTGTTTATAATAGCCAGGACATGGAAGCCACCTAGATGTCCATCTGCAGATGAATGGATAAGATAGCTTTGGTACATATACACAATGGAGTATTTTTCAGCCATCAAAAAGAATGCATTTGAGTCAGTTTTAATGAGGTGGATGAAATTGGAGCCTATTATACAGAGTGAAGTAAGCCAGAAAGAAAAACATCAATACAGTATACTAACGCATATATATGGAATTTAGAAAGATGGTAACCTTAATCCTGTAAACGAGACTGCAAAAGAGACACAGGTATATAGAACAGTCTTTGGGACTCTGTGGGAGAGGGTGAAGGTGGGATGATTGGGGAGAACGGCATTGTAGCATGTGTATTATCATATGTGAAATGAATCACCAGTCCAGGTTCGATGCATGATACAGGATGCTTGGGGCTGGTGCACGGGGATGACCTGGAGGGAGGATATGGGGAAGAGGGAGGTGGGAGAGGGGGTTCAAGAAGGGGAACACATGTACACCCGGGGCGGATTTGTGTCAACGTATGGCAAAAGCAACCAATATATTAATGTAAGTTAATTTTCCTCCAATAAAATAAATTAAAAAAAAAAGAATTAGAATAGCCTGGAATTATATCCTACTTTCCAGCTAAGAAGTTACCCTGCTATAGTGTTATGGCCACTGAGTCAGAAACAAAGAACCTTTTTACTCATGACATAGCAGTTATTTTAAATGTAATGTTTGCTTTGGCTCTGCTTGTCCTCAAGTCCCATGAATATTGAATGGAACAGCTCCGTGGATGCAGGTAGTTTATGTCAATGGGGAACCCTGCGGAAACCTGAACCTAGGAAATCCCAACCTCTTAATGGAGGCTGCAAGAAATTCTGTCCTATCTTTGTCCCAGAGGGAGACATCATCTTTATTATCCTGGACTACAAACAAATCTATCTTTGCCCTACAAGGAGATACAAGGCTGTATCTTTCACGGCTGTTTGTTATACAAATATTCTTGAAGACAACCTAGAACAAAAGCTGTCAACACCTCTGTTCAGAAGACATATAGAAATGTGAGTGATCCATGACAAATTGTCTCCAAAAGGTAAACTAAGAAAAAAATTTATGAAAAGCACTTCAAGAGTTTGAAGGGTATGTCTAATTAATGATCTAGAACAAGCTGAGAGTCAGCATTAAAAGGAAAAGAATATTTCATTTTAGTATTATGTTAATAGGAGGATCAGTTAGAAAATATGAGAAAGTGAAATTGAAAGTCGTTCAGTCGTTTCCAACTCTTTGTGACCCCATGGACTATAAACAGTCCATGGAATTCTCCATGACAGAATACTAGAGTGGGTAGCCACTCCCTTTTCCCGGGGATCTTCCTAAGCCAGGAATCAAACCCAGGTCTCCCACATTGCAGATTCTTTACCAGCTGAGCCACAAGGGAAGCCTGAAATAATGAGGGTCTGTCCCTAAATGATATCAGTGAGAATTTTAAAGTTCATGGGAAAATTTGATGAAAATTGTGCAGTATTACTATTAGGACATAATAACTTATTGTGGGAAATGAAAGAAAATGAATATTTTTAAATGAACTCCCACTGATACATATAAAATTTAGTATATGAAAAATGGAAATCTTAAGTACATTTAAAAAGAAGGATATTTTAAAATCTATCAGGGCAATTGGTTAGCTATTTGGGAAAAAAAATCAGCATAAATTTTTATTTTATATCTTTCCCCAAAATAAGTTTCAGTTAATTGAAAAAAATATTGAATTTGAAAAAACAAGTATTAAAATAAAAATACCAGCAGGAAATGTACATATTTTCTCCATAATTACATAAATAAGTAGCAAAAAAAAAAAACTTTTGTTATTGTAGAGAAAATCTTCCTAAATACATAATAAATACAAAATTGATAAAGGCAAGTACCTTATAACACTTAACATTTATTTATAATCATGACACTTTGAGGCTATTTTCATATTTTACTCTGTTTGACAATAACACAAAGTATTATTATTTTTAGAGAGTCAAAATTATGTTGTATTTACTCATATATTTACCTTTCCCAGGAATCTTATTCCTTTCCTGAATTTTCTTACTTCTATCTGTGTACCTCTTAGATTTTGCTTTAAAACAGACAACCTCAAATTATAGTGGTTGGCTTAAAACAATTGCTCTATTGGGCCTAAGTTTCCATGTATCAGCCTGATTGTGGCCTGGCTCAGCTGACAGCTAGGTTCTCTTATGCTTCTGTGGTCAGTTGCAGGCCAACTGATTGCAGGATCTAGAATGGCCTGCTTCACATGTCAGGTAGCTGGTAGGCTCAATGGTCTATGATTTATTTCAGCAGGAACTTTATTCCATGTGGTAGTTCATCCTCCACTAACTAGAATGGCTCATTATTTTTCAAATGCTGGTTTCAGAGTTCCAAAGAGTGGCTAGAGCAATTTACAGCTTTTTTTTAAGCCTCTGTATCATGTTTGTCAATTTCCAATGGCCAAGGCAGTATGTCTGTGTAATAGTTTGCTAGTGTTGCTATAACAAACTACCACAGACTGGCTAGCTTAAACAACAGAAATTTATTCTCTCACAGTTCTAAGCTAGAATCCAAAATCAAGATGTTGACAGGTTTTGCTTTTTTCTGTCATCTTTGAATGAAGCATGGATCTTCTTCCTGTGTCTCTTCACATTTTCTTCCCTCTATACATGTCTTTGTGTACAAATTTCCCTTTATTTAAGGAAACTAGTCAAGTTATTTAAAGTAACTTGACTACTGACGTGAAAATCTTATCTCAAAATAAGGTCACTTTCTGAGATACTGCTGGTTAAGACTTCAGTATATGAGTTTGGAGGGGTTATATAATTCAATCCATAAAACCTGGCAAACAAATTCAACTGGTAGTAAATTGACTCAAGTCTTAATGGGAGGACCTGCAACAACAAATTGCAGGAGGTGGATGTACGAAGGTGTACAAATTTTGGCCAATTTTACAATCTACAGCAATCTCAAATCATCATATCATCTTCCTGGAAAACACTTTCAGTATTTATTTTAGTGAAAGACTATTATTGCTATTTTCCCCTCATTTTTTGTTTTTCTAAGAATGCCTTTATTTCACTTCATCCTTGAAATTGATTTTCAATGAGTATAGAATTCCAATTTGCCAAGGAATTCCCTGGAAGTCCAGTGGTTAGGACTTGACAATTTTTTTTTAAACTTTTTAATTTTTTATTGGTGTATAGCCTATTAATGATGATGACAGATTCAGGTGAAGAGTGAAGAAACTCAGGCATGCATATACACGTATCCATTCTCCTCCAAACTCCCCTCCCATTCAGCCTGCCACATAACCTTGAGCAGAGTTCCATGTGCTGTTACACTGTAGATCCTTGTTGATTATTGGTTATTAACTTTAAATATAACAATGTGTACATGTCAACATTCAGAAAACTAAGATCAGGGCATCCGGTCCCATCTCTTCATGGCAAATAGATGGGGAAACAGTGACAGACTATTTTGGGGGGTCTCCAAAATCACTGCAGATCGTGACTGCAGCCATGAAATTAAAAGACACTTACTTCTTAGAAAAAAAGCTATAACCAATCTAGACAGCATATTAAAAAGCAGAGACATACTTTGCCAACAAATGCCCATCTAGTCAAGGCTATTCTTTTTCCAGTCGTCAGGTATTAATGTGAGAGTTGGACTATAAAGAAAGCTGAGTGCTGAAGAATTGATGCTTTTGAACTGTGGTATTCGAGAAGACTCTTGAGAGTCCCTTGGACTGCAATACTATGGCCACCTGATGAGAAGAACTGACTCACTGGAAAAGACCCTGATGCTGGGAAAGATGGAAGGCGGGAAGAGAAGGGTCAACAGAGGATGAGACGGTTGGATGGCATCACCAACTCAATGGACATGAGCTTGAGTAAACTCTAGGAGTTGGCGATGGACAGGGAGGACTGCCGTGCTGCAGTCCATGGGGTCACAAAGAGTCGGACACGACTGAGCAACTGAACTGAACCAAACTGAACATGTCCATCCTAAACTCCCTAACTATCCCTTCCATTAATTCTTCCCTCACTTTCCTCCCCCCAGCAATCATAAATTCATTCTCTGAGGACTTGGCACTTTCACTGCTGTGGGACCTGATTTCAATCCTGGTCAGGGAAGTAGTACCACACAAGCCAAGCAGCATGGCCCCCCTCCCCACCGAAAAAAAAGAATTTCAATTTGCCAATTATTTTAGCAACATAAGAGCTCATCATGCTGTCTGAATTCCAGGGTTTCTGATTAAAAATTAACCATTAATTTTATTATTTTATCCTTGAAGTTAATATGTTTTTATTTATTATTTATTTTATAATTTGTCCTTTGGCTTTTTTTTTAATCAGTTTACTTCTGGATAGTGCATAGGATAAGGGCATATCACCATGACTTCTAGATAGATCTCTTGTTTTGTGAGGACTGGCATATTTCTAGATTTCTCTTCTTGTTAGGGCATTAGCAGTGAAGGTATCTCAACTGAAAGTCAAGGTCACTTACCAGGGCTCCTACTAATTGGTAAGTACTAAGATCCAAATTTTTTCTCTCCAAATCTCTTATATTCTTTGCTTAACTTTTTATCCTTTAATTAACTATGTTCTGCTCAGAGTCTCAGTAACTTGCCTTGGGATTACGCATTTAAGAATCTGCAAATGTTTTAAAGAGAAATTCAATTCTCCATTCATACCACTCTCTCCTTTCCCCACCACAAGAAAGTAGCATTGACATACGTACGCATATTATGCATAAAACAGATAGCTGGTAAGAAGTTGCTATATAACATAGGGAGCCCAGAATGGGGCTAGATGACCTAGAGGGGTAGGATTGAGGGAGGGAGGCTCAAGAGGAAGATATATACACACACACATAACTATGACTGATTTGCATTGTTGTATTGAAAGGAAAGTTATGACCAACCTAGACAGCATATTAAAAAGCAGAGACATTACTTTGCCAACAAAGGTCCATCTAGTCAAGGCTATGGTTTTTCCTATGGTCATGTATGGATGTGAGAGTTGGACTGTGAAGAAAGCTGAGCCCTGAAGAATTGATGCTTTTGAACTGTGTGTTCGAGAAGCCTCTTGAGAGTCCCTTGGACTGCAAGGAGATCCAACCAGTCCATCCTAAAGGAGATCAGTCCTGGGTGTTCTTTGGAAGGACTGATGCTGAAGCTGAAACTCCAATACTTTGGCCACCTGATTTGAAGAACTGATTCACTGGAAAAGACCTTGATGCTGGGAAGGATTGAGGGCAGGAGGAGAAGGGGACGACAGAGGATGAGATGGTTGGATGACATCATCGACTCGATGGACATGAGTTTGAGTGAACTCCAGGAGTTGGTGTGGACAGGGAGTCCTGGCGTCCAGTGGTTCATGGGGTCGTAAAGAGTCGGACATGACTGAGCGACTGAACTGAACTCAACTGAACGGATGGCAAAAATCATCACAACATTGTAAAGCTATTTTCACCTAATTAAAATTAAATTAAAAAAAAAAAAACTGCCGGAAAAAATAACACTTTACTTTCCTGCAGTGTGTTTTTTTCTCCAAGATTCTGACTCTTCAAGTCATGGTGGCTTTGTCAGCCTTGAACTCTCATTTTACCTACATTGCCCTCAGAGAGTGCCAAAGGCTCTAGGATGCTATTTTCTGCTTGGTATTTATGTTTAGAGAATAAACAAAATACCTCAAAAGGAAATAAAGATCTTACTTCACAGTGTTTCCTTCTTTTGCGGAAATTGTGTCCATCAAAATCTGGATGCCTTGGTTGCTTTCTAATGTCTGCACACAGATTTTTAAAATATTATTTTAAATAGTTTTTACAGTTGCTACCATTAGAACAGTGAGTTTGATATATTCTTTTCTGTCATAGTTAGAAACAGAAGTTACCGTAACATTTAAAGGTGAACCAACATTTGGGCATGCACACACACACATGCACACACATGTCCTACAGGACTTAATTATGAACTATATGATTTCAACAATAAACTTCTAGGCAAATTAGCTCAAATTTAGATGGATACATGGGGATCTTAAGAAACCTAATGGCTAAATGTAAAGCTGAGAATGTCAAATCAAAATCAGCTGTTTTTGAGACTGAATGGTCTACTTTTCAAATATTTTCACTCTTTCTTGTGAATTTGCTTCATTCTTCTTCTTCTTTTTTTTAATGAGAGCCAACTAACTTAAATTGTTGGCCAAAAGTTGGAGGCAAATTCCAAGTCCATTAACTTTATAGTTCTAAGGCCCATTCTATCTACTGGATGATTTGATGTTTTTACCTATTTTTAAAAAGTGATCGTTCTCAACATGGCCAAATATAGGAAACAATCACACTCACACACTGATTCCATCAGAACCCATATATACTTATCTCCTTATTTCTCTGGATAAATTGTATGTGCTCCTATCTAATTTCCCTCTCTCCATCTCCTCTCAATTATTTTAGGGACAGTATTTAGAAATTTCCTTTTTTCTCCCCTACAAGATCAGTTTTCTGGCTCCACTGGATCATTGCCATTGAAATATAAACTCTGTTATGGTTTCTTCCATCTCAAATAATAAATAAATATGCAAATAAATAGGGGAAAAATTATATTTTTTACATTTTTCTCCAAATATTGCCTTTATCACATGCTTTTGCAGCAATACTTCTTGAATGCATTGTCTATACATGTATTCTTTCATTTTTTTCTAGAATGCACCTCATTTAGGATTTGCCATGTTGAATCCCCTAATACTGCTCTTGTCAATATCACCAGTGAATGTCTCCAATGACTAATAAATGTAGTGATCGTTTAACTTGTTCAGTTAGCAGCATTTGATCATCCCTCTTTGGAATACTTTTCACTTGTTTCTGGGACATTTTATTCACTTGTTTTACTCCTACCATTATCCTAGACTTTCTCCTTTTAGACTTTTTTTGTTTTGCTGTCTCTTCCTCAACTTTCTAACCTAGAAATATCAGGGTAGACCAGAGCTCAATCACTGGAATACTTTCCCTTTTTTATCTGCATTCTCTCTATATATGTTTCTAAGTATCCTAGCTTCAAAATCTATATTCTGAGATTTCCAGCTCATGCATTTAATTATTTCCCAGACTCACATATCGACTGTCAACCAACCTTTATACTTATGTGTTCAATAAGCATTTCAAATGTTGTTGTTGTCCAGTCACTAAGTCGTGTCGAACTCTTTGCAACCCCATGGACTACAGCATGCCATGCTCATCTGTCCTCCACTATCTCTCAGAATTGGTTCAGATTTATGTCCATTGAGTCAATGATGCTATCTAACTGGAAAAGGACAGTTTTCATTTCAAAGAAGTGCAATGCCAAAGAATGTTCAAACTGCCACACAATTGCATTCATCTCACATGCTAGCAAAGTAATGCTCAAAATTCTCCAAGCCAGGCTTCAACACTATGTGAACTGTGAACTTCCAGATGTTCAAGATTTTAAAAAAGCAGAAGAATGAGAGATCAAATTGTCAGCATCTACTGGATCATCAAAAAAGCAAGAGTTCCAGGCAAACAAATACTTTTGTTTTATTGATCACACCAAAGCCTTTGACTGTGTGGATCACAACAAACTCTGAAAAATTCTTAAGGAGAAGGGAATACCAGACCACCTGACCTGCCTCTTGAGAAATCTGTATGCAGGTCAAGAAGCAAGAGTTAAAACTGGACGTGGAACAACAGACTGGGTCCAAATCAGGAAAGGAATACATCAGGCCTGAATATTGTCACCTTGCATATTTAACTTATATGCAGAGTACATCGTGCAAAATGCTGGATTGGATGAGGCACAAGCAAGAATCAAGACTGTTGAGAGAAATTTCAATAACCTCAGATATGCAGATGACACCACCCTTTTGTCAGAAAGTAAAGAAGAACTAAACAGCCTCTTGATGAATGTGAAAGAGGAGAGTGAAAAAGTTGGCTTAAAACTCGACATTCAGAAGATCATGGCATCCGGTCCCATCACTTCATGGCAAATAGATGGGGAAACAATGGAAACAGTGACAGACTTTATTTTAGGGGGCTCCAAAATCACTGCAGATGGTGACTGCAGCCATGAAATTAAAAGATGCTTGCTTCTTGGAAGAAAAGCTATGACCATCCTAGACAGCATATTAAAAAGCAGAGACATTATTTTGCCAACAAAGGTCTGTCTAGTCAAGGCTATGGTTTTTCCAGTAGTCGTGTATGGATGTGAAAGTTGGACTATGAGGAAAACTTAGCGCTGAAGAATTGATGCTTTTGAAGTGTGGTCTTTGCAAAGACTCTTGAGAGTCCCTTGGACTGCAAGGAGATCCAACCAGTCCATCCTAAAGGAAATCAGTTCTGAATATTCATTGAAAGCACTGATGCTGAAGCTGAAACTCAAATACTTTGGCCACCTGATGTGAAGAACTGATTCACTGGAAAAGACCCTGATGCTGGGAAAGACTGAAGGTAGGGAAAGGGGATGACAGAGGATGAGATGGTTGGATGGCATCACTGACTCAATGGACATGGGTTTGAGTAATCTCTGAGAGTTGGTGAAGGACAGAGAAGCCTGATCTGCTGCAGTCCATGGAGTTGCAAAGAGTCGGATATGACTGAGTGACTGAACTGAACTGAACATCTCATCCTCTGCCATCCCCTATCAAATATAACAAGTCCAAAATTCTGCTTTTTATTTTCTCCCCAAGCCTCAATGTGATAATATTTGGATATGGGTCCTTAAGTTAAGGTAACTTAAGTTCAGATGAGGTCATGAGGATTCACATGATGGAATTAGTGCCTTCATAGGAAGAGAATGACTTCCCTGGTGACTCAAATGTTTAAAAAAAAAAAAAATCCACTTACCAATGCAGTAGATGTGGGCTTACTCCCATGGGTTGGGAAGATTCCCCTGGAAAAGGAAATGGCCATCCACTCCAGTATTCTTGCCTGGGAAATCCTATAGACAGAGGAGCCTGGCAGGCTACAGTCCATGGTCACAAAGAGTCAGATACCACTTAGCTACTAAACCACCATCACCCACATTTCAGTCTATAGCAATTATATAATTTATATATAAATCTTATTTATCATGAGCATTTTGTCTTCTCTTTGCTAAAATATAAACTTCATGATGTCCTGGATGCGTGTCTGTTTCATCCACTGCTATATTCCATTGCTAAAAAAATTCCCATTAAATGTAGAACTTAATGAGTTCAAACATATGCAACTGTAAACTACCACTATATTTCCAGAGGACAGTTTGGTAACATACATCCAAAGCACAAAATAAACATATTCTCTTTTTGGTAACTTCAGTGTTGGAAATTGATAATAAAGGAATAAGCATTTGATTATATTCAGCATTTTTATAAGAACAAAAATTGAAAACAACCTAATAGCCACATCTAGTGGACAATGTCAATAAATTATGACAATATATGGTAAAATGTTTTTGTGATGTTGTGAAGTCACTCAGTTCGTGTCCGACTCTTTGTGACCCCATGAATTGAAGCCTACCAGGCTCCCCCCTCCATGGGATTCTCCAGGCAAGAGTACTGAAATGGGTTGCCATTTTCTTCTCCAGGGGATCTTCCCAACCCAGGGATCGAACCCAGGTCTCTTGCATTCCAAGAAGACGCTTTAACCTCTGAGCCACCAGGGAAACCACTACACATCAACTAAAAATATCAAGCTAACGAATAATGTCATAAAAATGTTTGAAATATACTTTTAGGGGGAAAAACTTATTAAAAGTATAAAATACCAGCTTACTAATATGTACATAAAATAATAGAGAAAAATTATTCAATTCTGTAAAGAGTGATTGCTCAAGTTTGCTATTATTAGCAAAATTTAGCTTGAAACAAGGGCTTTTTTATACTTTCTAAAATTTGTACAACATATTGACTCTGCAATCATAAAATATATTAAATAATTTGACATAAGAATCAAAATATAAATCATTAGAAGAAAATATAAATGATCATTAAACTTTACATTGAAAAAGATATCTACACTAATATGAAAAAGCAAGGGATGTTGTAGGGAGATAAAATTTTAAAGAATTACCTCTATAAATAAGAAAAATCTAAGAACATTGTAACATAAAATAAACCTTGGACTCAGATTATTATTTGTTCTGAGTTTATTTAAAATAGTGAATGCTCACTACTTAAGAGAAGATTCCAAAATATTGCTGCATTCAAGAACTATTATACAAAATACAAGCAAAAACAAAGAGATGCAACAAAATAAGCATTATATTTTAGGAGTTTATACGAACATTCAAAGGTATAGATGTTATAATTTAGATAGTTAGAAACAGACTGTAAGCGTTCTAGGTCAACCTGACACAAATGCTTCCTAGAATCAGTTTATACAGATATTTCATTGTATCTCTCATTTTGTGTGAGGTGAATACCAAATCAGCTGAAAAATTCCATAGCAACATACAAGAAGACCTGATTAAATGAAATGGACATCATGTCTTTGGAGGAAAAGACTCAGTACTGTAAAGATGCGAATTCTTTCCAAATTAATATATGAATTCAATAAAAATCCAGCCAAAATCTCTTCTTGATTTGCTTTTTTTTTTTTTTTGTAGTGTGGTTATTTCACAACTTGACATACTGATCCTAAATATCATCTCAGAAAAATGCGTGAAATAGCCAAGAAAATAATGAGAAGAAACGGAATAATAATGGAGAAGGACTTGCCCTGTAAATCTTCATTAATGAAAAGTATGGTACTGATGGAGGCATAGGCAATAGATCAATGGAAAGCACAGAGAATATATGTATATGTGAATTTACTGTGCAATAAAGGCAGCATTTCAGTCAATGAGGAAAACTTTGATTGATTATTCATGAAATTACTACCTATTTGAAAACAAAGGAACAGTATGTTTTCTGTATTATATTACACACATTGGTGAGGTTATACATGGAAATAAACTATAAAGTAGTAAAGATACAGCAGAATATTTTTTAATTTTAAGATATTCTTATATTTATACATATAAGCATATTTAAACATTTCATAAAATCCAAGGGAAAGTAAATATATAAAGAGGATTAAGCAATATTTTTAAATGTTTATGTTATATAAGACTCCATAAACAAACTAAATACACTAAAAATTTGTTAAGTGAACTATTTTAAAGCAACTTTTATCTGTTAACTAACACAGCAGGTCTAACTGCATTTGAACAATAGTTTTGGAGAGCTACTTACTAGAATGTACGAAGAATTTTGAACCTTTTTATTGAATGAATGCTGGGGTGCCATGCCCTCAGGAAAGAACCTACACTTCAGCTCTTCCTAAAGTGTTTCCAGCAGACAGCCATCTTTGGGATAAAGTGTATCAAAGAAGCATTTTTGCCTAAGGTCTCACCCTCTTCTTGGGAACCTCATATCCAAAAATGTAGTCAGTGCTTTCCCACAAAGGCGTGAAAACTCACCCCAATTCAGGACAACTCTGAAGGGCCACCTCAATTTCACAATTGACAAGAAGTTACCCGAGATCATTTTGAAAATATGCCACAAGCCAGTTTTTCCCTTTAATTTAACTCCATGCCCTGCCCCTACAGATAAATTCACTGGACAGAAATACGCCTCAAAGTCAGATTTCTGGGAAACTAACTTGCAACATGCTTTGATTTATGAATTCCAAATAGAAAATAAATAAACCAGGTATATGTAGAAACTACATGGGTTTCTTCATGGATTTCATAAAATAACAAAAAATTTGAAAAGATCTAAATATTCTACTAAGCTGTATATCATATATTATGTATAAAACACACATACATGTATGTACATACATACATGTGAATATGCCATTGTACCAGTACTATTATATCTATTACATATCATAAATTTTTCTTGCAAATAATTTGTTATAAGAGAAAAATTTTATGTCATGTTAACTGGAAAAAGAAATGACATCATTTAGGTAGAATGATTATTTTTATGTAAATACATGCATAGGCATGAAGATAAAATAAATAATCTTTTTCCTATATTCCTAAATTTCCCATATTTTAAGAAATATTATATAATAATTGGGATAACATTTTCTATTTTTTATAGATCTTTAAATTTTGATGAAGAAAGATAATTATCAGTTCAGTTCAGTATCTCAGTCGTGTCCGACTCTTTGCGACCCCATGAATCACAGCACGCCAGGCCTCCGTGTCCATCACCAACTCCCAGAGTTCACTCAAACTCCTGTCCATTGAGTCGGTGATGCCATCCAGCCATCTCATTCTGTCTTCCCCATCTACTCCCACCCCCAATCCCTCTCAGCATCAGACTCTTTTCCATTGAGTCAACTCGTCGCATGAGGTGGCCAAAGTACTGGAGTTTCAGCTTTAGCATCAGTCCTTCCAATGAACACCCAAGATTGATCTCCTTTAGAATGGACTGGTTGGATTTCCTTGCAGTCCAAGGGACTCTCAAGAGTCTTCTCCAGCACCACAGTTCAAAAGCATCAATTCTTCGGCAATCAGCTTTCTTCACAGTCCAACTCTCACATCCATACATGACCACGGGAAAAACCATAGCCTTGACTAGATGGACCTTGGTTGGCAAAGTAATGTCTCTGCTTTTTAATATGCTATCTAGGTTGGTCATAACTTTCCTTCCAAGGAGTAAGCGTCGTTTAATTTCATGGCTGAAATCAGCATCCTCAGTGCTTTTGAAGCCCAAAAATATAAAGTCTGACACTGTTTCCACTGTTTCCATTGTTTCCCCATTTATTTCCCATGAAGTGATGGGACCAGATGCCATGATCTTTGTTTTCTGAATGTTGAGCTTCAAGCCAACACTCTCCTTTTTCACTTTCATCAAGAGGCTTTTGAGTTCCTCTTCACTTTCTGCCATAAGGGTGGTGTCATCTGCATATCTGAGGTTGATATTTCTCCCAGCAATCTTGATTCCAGCTTGTGCTTCTTCCAGCCCAGCATTCCTCATGATGTACTCTGCATATAAATTAAATAAGCAGGGTGACAATATACAACCTTGACGCACTCCTTTTCCTATTTGGAACCAGTCTGTTGTTCCATGTCCACTTCTAACTGTTGCTTCCTTACCTACATACAGGTTTCTCAAGAGGCAGGTCAAGTGGTCTGGTATTCCCATCTCTTTCAGAATGTTCCACAGTCTATTGTGATCCACACAGTCAAAGGCTTTGGCATAGTCAATGAAGCAGAAATAGATGTTTTTCTGGAACTCTCTTGCTTTCTCCATGATCCAGCGGATGTTGGCAATTTGATCTTTGCCTTTTCTAAATCCAGCTTGAACATCTGGGAGTTCACGGTTCACATATTGCTGAAGCCTGGCTTGGAGAATTTTGAGCATGACTTTACTATCGTGTGAGATGAATACAATTGTGCGGTAGTTTGAGCATTCTTTGGCATTGCCTTTCTTTGGGATTGGAATGAAGACTGACCTTTTCCAGTCCTGTGGCCACTGCTGAGTTTTCCAAATTTGCTGGCTTATTGAGTGCAGCACTTTCACAGCATCATCTTTCAGGATTTGAAAGAGCTCAATTGGAATTCCATCACCTCCACTAGCTTTGTTTGTAGTGATGCTCTCTAAGGCCCACTTGACTTCACATTCCAAGATGTCTGGCTCTAGGTGAGTGATCACGCCATCGAGATTATCTTCTTCATGAAGATAAATTACCTCTAATTGTTAAAGAAAAATTTAAAACTTAGTACTAATTTAAAGCTCATTAAAACAAAATCATACCCCAGTTTACAGAACTAGTATCTGCAGCAAACTTAGGAATCAAACTAAGTCGTTGGCTTCAAATCCAAATATTCATCAACTACAGCATGATTTGATCTTCAGTATCATTCAATAATCATGACATATCCCTGTATATGGATATAAACTCAGGATTTTAATAGTCAACATAAACATGGCCTGAGTTATATGGTATATTGTTATTTAGATTTTAAAATCTCCAAAACTGTTACATAAATTTAAATATATCCCTTAAATGTAGTGCACTTTACCAGCAGGCTATTATTGTCTTAACATGTCTAATCTAGAGCGCCTTGTACAGTGGAAGAGCACACAGCAGTTTCTGGAAGATTATTTAAAAGTGAATTCTGTGACTGAGAAACAATATTTTAACTTCAAATTTTGGAATACTTTTAGTTGCAACAGTTGTAAAGAGATTTCTCATACTCCTTTCTGACCAACATTCATACTTCACATATCCCAGTCAAATTAATAATATTAGAAAATAACACTGAAACAATACTATTACCTAAATTCCAAGACCTCCAGTGAATACCTGGAACTATGTATATTGCTGAACTCTATACATACTATTTTTTTTCCAAGGCATACTCACTTATGGTGAAATTTAATTTATAAATTAGGCACAGTAAGAGATGAACAACAATAAGTAATAAAAAATGGAAGAATTATATTGCTATAAAAATTACATGAAAATGATCTCTCTCTCAAAATATCTCATTACACAAATTTAATGCTTTTTCCATGTTCAGTTCAGTTCGGTTGCTCAGTCATGTCCGACTCTTTGCGACCCCATGAATCACAGCACACCAGTCCTCCCTGTCCATCACCAACTCCCGCAGTTCACGCAAACTCATGTCCATTGATTCGGTGATGCCATCCAGCCATCTCATTCTCTGTCGTCGCCTTCTCCTCCTGCCCCCAGTCCCTCCCAGGATCCAGTGAGTCAACTCTTTGCATGAGGTGGCCAAAGTATTGGAGTTTCAGCTTTAGCATCAGTCCTTCCAATGAACACCCAGGATTGATCTCCTTTAGAATGGACTGGTACCCGGGGCAGATTCATGTCAATGTATGGCAAAACCAACCAATATAATATTGTAAAATAATTAGCCTCCAATAAAAGTAAAAATTAAAAAAAAAGAATGTATTGGTTGGATCTCCTTGCAGTCCAAGGGACTCTCAAGAGTCTTCTCCAGCACCACAGTTCAAAAGCATCAATTCTTCGTTGCTCAGCTTTCTTCACAGTCCAACTCTCACATCCATACATGACCATGGGAAAAACCATAGCCTTGTTAACTAAACACTAATCACTCTCTATGACTGAAACTTTTGCAGTTTTAGGTGCAGCAGTAAAACTAGCACAAATTTATTTTTCCTTCTTCACAATTTCATCAATAGAAGATTCATTCTTACCATAGATCTTAGTAACCCCAGCGTACATATTTTTTTCTTTCCTTAAGTCATAAACGTTCACCTTTTCACTTAAAGGAAGCACCTAGTGGCTTCTCTTTGGCATATCCAAACTGCCAGCTTGCTACTTTTGAACTTTGGGAACTGTTATTAAGTAAAATATGGGTTATCTGAACACAATCATTGTGTCACCATCACCAAGACAGTGATTCAGAAAATCAAGATGGCTGCTAAGTGACTCTGAGCTGATGTGTGAGGCAAAGAGATGACTCACACCCCAAACAGGATTGCATGAGGTTTCATCAAGCTTCTCAGAATGGTGAACAAATTTAAAATTTAGGAATAAAAATATTTAATTTCTCATATAATATTTTCAGGCCGCTGTTAACAGTGGCTGACTGAAACCACAAACATTGAAAACAAGGATAAGAAGGGACTAATGTACACACAGATTTTATACAGATTCCACTAGCTTTTTCATTGACATATATATATATTTTTTCTGTCTAAGAAGTCAATCCAAGATCCTATAATACATTGCCTTGAAGTGTCTTCTTGCTTTTCTCAAATATGTGACAACTCCTAAGTCTTTCTTTGATTTTTATGACCTTAGAACTTTCAGACTCAGATCAGGTATATTTTATATAAAATGTTCCTCAATTTAGGTTTTTCTGATGTTTCCTCATGATTAGATTGAAGTTATGGATTTGGGAAAAGAATACCGCATCCTCAGTGAAGTGAAGTGAATATGTACATGAGATATTTTATAATTAGTAATGAAAGTGAAGTGAAAGTGAAAGTAGCTCAGTTTTGTCCGACTCTTTGCGACCCCAAGGACTATACAGTCCATAGAATTCTCCAGGCCAGAATACTGGAGTGGGTAGCCTTTCCCTTCTCCAGGGAATCTTCCCAGCCCAGGGATCGAATCCAGGTCTCTCACATTGCAGGCGGATTGTTTACCAGCTGGGCCATTAGGGAAGTAATATTAACCTTAATTACTTGGTTAAGATCATTTCTGTCAGATGTCTTCATGGTAAAGTTACAATTTAGTTTTTTGTAAATAACATTAATTGGGAAATATATTTTGAGACTACAAAAATATACTCTTTCTGAAACATGTTCTGTTTCTCCTTAGTTTCTAGAATGGTCAGTGTTTTTTGTCCATAATAATTATCACTGTGATGTTCTAATATTTTCCTATTTCCCTTGTTCCTTCTAAATTCATTAATTGGAAATCTTTCACAAAGAAAATCTGTCCTTTCTCCACCATTTGATCATTTGCTTACATTGGTTTGGACATATGAATTTCTAGTTTTCTTTATGTTACAATTCAACATTACCATTGTATTTTTGCTGCTCAAATTGTTTCAGTTTTGGATATTAGGGCTATTTTCAGGTTGGCTTCTGTGTCTTTTCAATAAACTCCTTTACCCTCATTGAAACTACTTTCTGGGATTACAAAATGCTCCAGTCTTAACACTGTGTGTGTGCATGCGTGTTTGTGATATCTCTAGAATCAACACTTCCCTAAGAAACTTCCCTAAGTTAGATTTCCTTGCAGTCCAAGGGACTTTCAAGAGTCTTCTCCAACAACACACTTCGAAAGCATCAATACCTTGGCGCTCAGCTTTCTTTATAGTCCAACTCTCACATCCGTACATGACTACTGGAAAAATCATAGCTTTGACTAGTCAGACCTTTGTTGGCAAAGTAATGTCTCTGCTTTTTAATATGCTGTCTAGGTTGGTCATAGCTTTTCTCCCAAGGAGTAAGCATCTTTTAATTTCATGCCTGCAGTCACTATCTGCAGTGGTTTTTGAGCAGAAGAAAAAAAAAAGAAGTTTTTCATCTAGTTCCAACAATATGGTGATGATTTAATAACTGAAAGTGCTTTGATATCTTCAAAAGGTAATTAAAAGTTTATATAAAAATATTTGCTTTTCTTTCTTCTTACTAACTGAATTGCCTCAATAGTTTTATCTAGTACAAATCATTTCCTGACCATCTAAACTAGAATAGAAAAACTGAGAATAAAGAACAGAGTCTATCCAAAAAACTACAAAAATAACCGTCTTTAAAGTTAAATATTCTTTTTAACAATAAAATTATTTCTGACTCTTGAAGTGCATTTACATTTGAAAATTCGGATAGTGATTCAAAAATTAGTATTATGGATGTAGCATTCTGAATATGGAATATAAATTGTAAATAAAATTACAGTAACAAAAATCTTTGGGAGATTATATATTCCCTCAAATTATCTAAGTGGAATATCAATAGTAAACCACTAGAATTTGCTTTCCTTTAGCACCCTGCATACTTAGTATTTGACAGACCTCATTTCTATAAGGGCAGAAATTGCATGTTAATGACATTTATAAGAAGAAGTGGACACTCAAAGTTACAAAGAAGCTGACTAAACAACAAACTTTAAAATTGTTTGGCAGGATAAGAGAGCTTAAGGAGTCATTAGAAGAGAGAGTTAAGGATAAGTAGGAGGATAATGATAATTACAATTTAATCCCAGATAATAATGCAAAGGTTAAAAGTTGAACACAGTAACCTGCAGTATATTACTTTAATGCTCCATTATTGTGATAGAAAGGATCTGATATAAAGATTGATTTGATGCAGGTCACCTCATCAGCTCCTCGATCTAAAGATAAATCTCTCTTTGGGCTGATATGGTTGCAGCTTGCCTGACTCTGACCTCTTATATCAAGAAAAATTGTAATGTACTAGATGTGTTTCATTTTGCTTACTACTGTGACCTAAAAATACTTTGTTCTTACAAAACTTTAACTCTGAAGATTATAACATGTACAAAACAAGGAACTGTTTTATAGAAAAGCTCTAGATAGTCAAACCTGTATGTATCGACTTAACATGTAGAGTTATTGTTATAGAAACATGAAAACTAATTTGTTTCCATTTGAAGTAATGGACTATACTATGAATTGAAATCCATGACCTTAAATTATTTTGTGATTTTTAAGAATTTATTTTTTTTCATTTTCTCTTTTCTTTCTTTCTTATTTTTAACTTTTATTTAATAAATGGTACAAAGCACAATGCCAAAAACATTAACAGTTAAAATTTCACCAAATGAAAAAATACTATAGAATACACAGTTGTAAAAAGCTACATTAAGTTATTTTACAACTGCCTCAGGCTCCAAAAAGAAAAAAAAAAAACCCAATGCCATACCTAAGTTATCCCTCTCTCAAAATAATGCCATTTATGTTATAAACCGTGAGCACTCCATCAAAAGACAGGAACTGCTTTTGTTAATTCATATATATATATATATATATATATATGACTGTATCACTTTGCTATACACCTGAAACAAGCACAACACTGTAAATGAAATATAGTACAATATAAAATAAAAATAAGTAACAGAACTTTGGGGCTTTACACAGAGTTAGAGTTCCTATCAGAGGGATAACAGCACCACAGCCGTACTGAGTCCTCATGAAGGGGGCACACGAATGACTGGATTACAAGAGTTACAGGAATGAGACCTGCTCACTTCCCAGAAACTATAGCTCACAGAAAACCAACAAAGGCACGAGATACAGACCATTTACTTATGAATGTTTAAAACTCAAGAAAGTCCACATTATTCCTACATGTTGAAAGTGCTTCAGAATTCACACAATACTAATTTTCTTTTGCTTCTGATTAAATTATATATACCAGTTTATCACAAATGGTAAAATCTATAACTCTGTTCAAAGTTTTAAAAGATTACTTAAGAATGGTTTCTTGTATTTCTATGCCACCTTTATAGTTCTGGTTTCTCATTTCTTGATTAGTAAATTCAGCATGCATGTTCTATCCCAGGCTAATTTATACACTTCCAGAAGGAATGGCCTCTTGAATCCACAGAGTGTTGAGGTGGGGAGCCCCCAACCACATCAGATTCGTTTCACATATGATAATATACATGTTTCAATGGCATTCTCCCAAATCATCCCACCTTCGCCCTCTCCCACAGAGTACAAAAAACTGCTCCACACATCCGTTTCTCTGCTGTTGTCTCGTATACAGGGTTATTGTTATACTCTTGCTATATTCCATATATATGTGTTAATATACTGTATTGGTGGTTTTCTTTCTGGCTTACTTCACTCTGTATAATAGGCTCCAGTTTCATCCACCTCAGTAGAACTAATTCAAATGTATTCTTTTTAATGGTTGAGTAATACTCCATTGTGTAAATGTACCACAGCTTTCTTATCCATTCATCTGCCGATGGACATCTAGGTTGCTTCCATGCCCTGGCTATAATAAACAGTGCTGCAATGAATATTGGAGTACATGTGTCTCTTTCAATTCTGGTTTCCTCAGTGTGTATGCCCAGGAGTGGGATTGCTGGGTCGTATGGCAGTTCTATTTCCAGTTTTTTGAGGAATCTCCACACTGTTCTCCATAGTGGCTGTACTAGTTTGCATTCC
Source organism: Moschus berezovskii (assembly GCF_049115385.1). Taxonomy (NCBI): domain Eukaryota; kingdom Metazoa; phylum Chordata; class Mammalia; order Artiodactyla; family Moschidae; genus Moschus; species Moschus berezovskii. The sequence goes on along the minus strand of NC_142464.1, from coordinate 40,227,964 downwards.
CACCAACAGTGTAAGAGGGTTCCCTTCTCTCCACATCCTCTCCAGCATTTCTTGCTTGTAGACTTTTGGATAGCAGCCATTCTGACTGGCATGAAATGGTACCTCATTATGGTTTTGATTTGCATTTCTCTGATTATGAGGGATGTTGAGCATCTTTTCATGTGTTTGTTAGCCATCTGTATGTCTTCTTTGGAGAAATGTCTGTTTAGGTCTTTGGCCCATTTTTTGATTGGGTCACTTATTTTTCTGGAATTGAGCTGCAGGAGTTGCTTGTATATTTTTGAGATTAATCCTTTATCAGTTGCTTCATTAGCTATTATTTTCTCCCATTCTGAAGGCTGTCTTTTCACCTTGCTTATAGTTTCCTTTGCTGTGCAGAAGCTTTTAATTTTAATTAGTTCCCATTTGTTTATTTTTGCTTTTATTTCCAATATTCTGGGAGGTGGGTCATGGAGGATCCTGCTGTGGTTTATGTCAGAGAGTGTTTTGCCTATGTTCTCCTCTAGGAGTTTTATAGTTTCTGGTCTTACATTTAGATCTTTAATCCATTTTGAGCTTATTTTTGTGTATGGTGTTAGGAAGTGTTCTAGTTTCATTCTTTTACAAGTGGTTGACCAGTCTTCCCAGCACCACTTGTTAAAGAGATTGTCTTTTCTCCATTGAATACTCTTGCTTCCCTTGTCAAAGATAAGGTGTCCATAGCTATCATGGATTTATCTCTGGCCTTTCTATTTTGTTCCATTGATCTATATTTCTTTCTTTATGCCAGTACCATACTGTCTTGATGACTGTGGCTTTGTAGTAGAGCCTGAAATCCAGCAGGTTGATTCCCCTAGTTCCATTCTTGTTTCTCAAGATTGTTTTGGCTATTCAAGGTTTTTTGTATTTCCATACAAAATGGGAAATTATCTGTTCGAGCTCTGTGAAAAACACCGACGGTAGCTTGATAGGGATTGCACTGAACTTATAAATTACTTTGGGTAATATATTCTTTTTCACAATATTTATTCTTCCAATCCATGAACACGGTATATTTCTCCGTCTATTAGTGTCCTCTCTTATTTCTTTCACCAGTGTTTTATAGTTTTCTATATATAGGTCTTTTGTTTCTTTAGGTAGATACATTCCTAAGTATTTTATTCTTTTCATTGCAACAGTGAACAGAATTGATTCCTTAATTTCTCTTTCTATTTTCTCATTATTAGTGTATAGGAATGCAAGGGACTTCTGTGTGTTGATTTTATATCCTTCAACTTTACTATGTTCATTGATTAGCTCTAGTAATTTTCTGGTAGAGTCTTTAGGGTTTTCAGTGTAGAGGATCATGTCATCTGCAAACAGTGAGAGTTTTACTTCTTCTTTTCCAATTTGGATTCCTTTTATGTCTTTTACTGCTCTTATTGCTGTGGCCAAAACTTCCAAAACTATGTTGAATAGTAGTGGTGAGAGTGGGCACCCTTGTCTTGTTACTGACTTTAGGGGAAACGCTTTCAGGTTTTCACCATTGAGGATAATGTTTGCTGTGGTTTTGTCATATATAGCTTTTATTATGTTGAGGAATATTCCTTCTATTCCCGCCTTCTGGAGGGTTTTGATCATGAATGGATGTTGAATTTCGTCAAAGGCTTTCTCTGCATCTATTGAGATAATCATATGGTCTTTATTTTTCAATTTGTTAACGTGGTGTACTACATTGATTGATTTGTGGATATTGACGAATCCTTGCATTCCTGGGATAAAGCCCACTTGGTCATGATGTATGATCTTTTTAATGTGTTGTTGGATTCTGATTCCTAGAATTTTGTTAAGGATTTTTGCATCTATGTTCATCAATGATATTGGACTGAAGTGCTCTTTTTTTGTGGAATCTTTGTCAGGTTTTGGTGTAAGGGTGATGGTGGCCTCATAGAATGAGTTAGGAAGTTTACCTTCCTCTGCAATTTTCTGGAAGAGTTTGAGTAGGATAGGTGTTAGCTCCTCTCTAAATTTTTGATAGAATTCAGCTGTGAAGCCATCTGGACCTGGGCTTTTGTTTGCTGGAAGATTTCTGATTACAGTTTCAATTTCTGTGCTTGTGATGGGTCTATTAAGATTTTCTATTTCTTCCTGGTTCAGTTTTGGAAAGTTTTACTTTTCTAAGAATTTGTCCATTTATTCCAAGTTGTGCATTGTATTGGCATATAATTGCTGATAGTAGTCTCTTATGATCCTTTGTATTTCTGTGTTGTCTGTTGTGATCTCTCCCTTTTCATTTCTAAATTTATTGATTTGATTTTTCTCCCTTTGTTTCTTAATGAGTCTGGCTAGTGGTTTGTCAATTTTATTTACCCTCTCAAAGAACCAGGTTTTGGCTTTGTTGATTTTTGCTATGGTCTCTTTTGTTTCTTTTGTATTAATTTCTGCCCTAATTTTTAAGATTTCTTTCCTTCTACTAACCCTAGGTTTCTTCATTTGTTCCTTTTCTAGTTGCTTTAGGTGTAGAGTTAGGTTATTTAGTTGGCTTTTTTCTTGTTTCTTGAGGTGTGCCTGTATTGCTATGAACCTTCCCCTTAACACTACCTTTACATTGTCCCACAGGTTTGGGGCTGTTGTGTTTTCATTTTCATTCGTTTCTATGCATATTTTGATTTCTTTTTTGATTTCTTCAATGATTTGTTCATTATTCAGCAGCGTGTTGTTCAGCCTCCATATGTTGGAGTTTTTAATAGTTTTTCTCCTGTAATTGAGATCTAGTCTTACTGAATTGTGGTCAGAAAAGATGCTTGGAATGATTTCAGTCTTTTTGAATTTACCAAGGCTAGATTTATGGCCCAGGATGTGATCTATCCTGGAGAAGGTTCCGTGTGCACTTGAGAAGAAGGTGAAATTCATTGTTTTGGGGTGAAATGTCATATTGATATCTATTAGGTCTAACTGGTCTATTGTATCATTTAAGTTTTGTGTTTCCTTGTTAATTTTCTGTTTAGTTGATCTATCCATAGGTGTAAGTGGGATATTAAAGTCTCCCAATATTATTGTGTTATTGTTGATTTCCCCTTTCATACTTGTTAGCATTTGTCTTACATATTGTGGTGCTCCTATGTTGGGTTCATATATATTTATAATTATTATATCTTCTTCTTGAATTGAGCCTTTGATCATTATGTAGTGTCCTTCTTTGTCTCTTATCACAGCCTTTGTCTTAAAGTCTATTTTATCTGATATGAGTATTGCTACTCCTGCTTTCTTTTGGTCTCTATTTGTGTGGAATACCTTTTCCAGCCCTTCACTTTCAATCTGTATGTGTCCCTCATTTTGAGGTGGGTCTCTTGTAGACAATATATAGAGGGGTCTTGTTTTTGTATCCATTCAGCCAGCCTTTGTCATTTGGTTGGGGCAGTCAACCCATTTACATTTAAGGTAATTATTGATAGGTATGATCCTGTTGCCATTTACTTTATTGTTTGGGTTAGAGTTTATACACTCATTCTTTGTTTCCTATCTAGAGAAGGTCCTTTAGCATTTGTTGGAGAGCTGGTTTGATGATGCTGAATTCTCTCAGCTTTTGCCTGTTTGTAAAGCTTTTGATTTCGCCTTCATATTTGAATGAGATCCTTGCTGGGTACAGTAATCTGGGCTGTAGGTTATTTTCTTTCATCACTTTAAGTATGTCTTGCCATTCTCTCATGGCCTGAAGAGTTTCTATTGAAAGATCAGCTGTTATCCTTATGGGGATCCCCTTGTGTGTTATTTGTTGCTTTTCCCTTGCTGCTTTTAATATTTGTTCTTTGTGTTTGATCTTTGTTAATTTGATTAACATGTGTCTTGGGGTATTTTGCTTTGGGTTTATCCTGTTTGGTACTCTCTGGGATTCTTGGACTTGGGTGATTATTTCCTTCCCCATTTTAGGGAAATTTTCAACTATTATCTCCTCAAGTATTTTCTCATGGTCTTTCTTTTTGTCTTCTTCTTCTGGGAGCCCTATGATTCGGATGTTAGGGCATTTAAAATTGTCCCAGAGGTCTCTGAGATTGTCCTCATTTCTTTTAATTTGTTTTTCTTTTTTCCTCTCTGCTTCATTTATTTCTACCATTCTATCTTCTAACTCACTTTTTCTATCTTCTGCCTCCGTTATTCTACTGTTGGTTCCCTCCAAAGTGTTTTTTATCTCATCTATTGCATTATTCATTGTATTTTGACTCTTTTTCATTTCTTCTAGATCCTTGTTAAACCTTTCTTGCATCTTCTCAATCCTCATCTCCAGATTTATTTATCTGTAACTCCAATTTGCTTTCAAGATTTTGGATCAATTTCACTATCATTATTTGGAATTCTTTATCAGGTAGATTCCCTATCTCTTCCTCTTTTGTTTGGGTTGGTAGGCATTTATCCTGTTCCTTTATTTGCTGGGTATTTCTCTGCCTCTTCATCTTGCTTATATTGCTGTGTTTGGGGTGGCCTTTCCCTCTTCTGGCAGTTTGCGGAGTTCTCTTTATTGTGGAGTTTCCTTGCTATGGGTGAGGTTGTACGGGTGGCTTGTCAAGGTTCCCTGGTTAGGGAAGCTTGTTTCAGTGTTCTGGTGGGTGGAGCTGGATTTCTTCTCTTTGGAGTGCAATGAAGTGACCCGTAATGTGTTATGAGATGTCAATGGGTTTGGAGTGACTTTGGACAACCTGTGTATTAAAGCTCAGGGCTATGTTCCGGTGTTGTTGGAGAATTTGCGTGGTATGTCTTGCTCTGGAACTTGTTGACCCTTGGGTGGTGCTTGGTTTCAGTGTGGGTATGGAGGCGTTTGATGAGCTCCTATTGATTAATGTTCCCTATAGTCAGAAGTTCTATGGTATTCTCACGATTTGAACTTAATTCTCCTGCCTCTGGTTTTCAGTCTTGTTCTTACTGTAGCCTCTGGACTTCTCTATCTGTCACTTCCAAGATGGTTCCCTCTGTTTTAGCTTCTGTTTGCTGGTCTCTTTAGTGTCTAATTTCCGCCCTGACCCTAGTGGGTGGTCAGTTCAGTTCAGTCACTCAGTCGTGTCTGACTCTTTGCGACCCATGAATCACAGCACACCAGGCCTCCCTGTCCATCACCAACTCCCGGAGTTCACTCAAACTCATGTCCATCGAGTCAGTGATGCCATCCAGCCATCTCATTCTCTGTCATCCCCTTCTCCTGCCCGCAATCCCTCCCAGCATCCGAGTCTTTTCCAGTGAGTCAACTCGTCGCATGAGGTGGCCAAAGTATTGGAGTTTCAGCTTTAGCATCAGTCCTTGCAATGAACACCCAGGATTGATCTCCTTTAGAATGGACTGGTTGGATCTCCTTGTGGTACAAGGGACTCTCAAGAGTCTTCTCCAGCACCACAGTTCAAAAGCATCAATTCTTCAGTGGTGGACACTTTTTAAGTCTCACTTGTTCAGTCCTGTTCTGGGAAGGGAGGAACACTGCAGACAAATATCTCTGGCATCTGTGGGGAGTGCTCTCAGTGTCCTGGCCACACTGGGTTTGCCCCCACTCACAGCGTGTGTGCTGTCCCAGTCTACACTGCACAGGCTCTAGGTTGCTGTGCCGATAACTGTCTGAGGCTGGCGCTGGGTTGCATGCACATCCCAGGTCTAAACCACTCAGGTTCAGGTACTCGGGTACTCCACAAAGGCACAGACTTGGTTGGGCCTGTGTTTTGTGCCTTCCCCGGACTGAGCAGCTCAAGTGACCAGGTGGTTGGCAAGTGCAGTCACTGCAACTTATCGCCTCCCCAGTCCCTCCCACTCAGTTTTCTGGGTGTATAACTGTCGCACCTTCTCAGGCAGATGTTAACCAGCCAGAAACCCAAAAAGTCTTGGTTAACAATGAAGCCTGCCTGCTGTTTGTTATCGGATGCCTCTCTGGTGCTGCGATTGCCCCTTTCTGTCTCTGGCTGCCCTCCCCTACCTGTCTCAGTGGGGGATGGGCCGTCCACAGCTGGCTAGCTCTGCTCAGTCCTTTGTTCTGTAAGCAGGGCTGGCGGAGTGTTAGGTAGGGCTTTTCACCTTTTCGTGGGGGTAGCTACCCCACAGTCTGCTCTGCTATCTCCAGTCAGCTCCCCCAGACTGCCCTTGCGGCATTCAGGCCCAGTCCTTTCTCTAAGCAATTCAGCTGGCTCCACCCTGCCCAGCCCCTGCTTGTTAATGGCAGATGCGGTGTCTGCTCTGCTTCTCTGCTGGGCATTACCGTTAAGCTCATAAGCTCTGAGTTTTAATTATTTATTTCTTTTTCTCCCAGTTGTGTTGCCCTCTGAGGTTCCAAGGCTTGCCACAGACTCGCCTGTGAGAGTGTTTCCTGGTGTTCAGAAAATTCTCTTTTTTATGCCTCCCTTTCCAGGGCGGAGTTCCATCCCTACTTCTTTTGTCGCTCTTATTATCTTTTATGTTTTTTCCTACCTCCTTTGGATGACAATGGGCTGCTTTTCTGGGTGCCTGATGTCCTCTGCCGGCATTCAGAAGTTGTTTTGTGGACTTTACTCAATGTTCAAAAGTTCTTTTGATGAATTTGTGGGGGAGAAAGTGGTCTCGCCATCCTATTCCTCCACCATCTTGTTTCCAAGAATTTCTTTTTAAAAAAGATAAATTTGAAATAAAAAATATTCTTTTTATCACTAATTTTTATCTGTAAGTAAAGTCTCAAGCCTTTTATTCAAGATTGAATGAAAAATCTGGGCCCAATGTTTCCCCCAGGTTCAATTTAACTGCACTTTCTTCAAAAGTCTACTACAGAAAAACTAAGAACTATTTCTCAAAATTTTAGTTTGACTTTCCTTTTTATATCATACTTCACTTTTACTTTTAAATAATATATGAATATTAATAATGTAAGAGCAGCAATATGCTTAAAATAAAATACATCATTTTTCTACCTTGAAAATAGATTATGACTTTCAATTTTTGAAATATTTTTTTCTGATATTTAACAAACATAGTATTACACTGCTATGTTTTTACTTATTTACCTTAAATACTTTGTGTTTTAACAGTTGAGGATTTAAATCTCTTATATCTCTACCTCAGACTTCTCCTACTCCTCAGCTTACACTAAAAAATTTAATCAAATTTTTAGTTAAATTGGTTAATGTTTGAGTGCTAATTCCCATAAAATATTGTTTATTTCTGCTATGTCAAATAGATGAAAATTGCTTTTTTTCCTCATTTTTATGTATTCAATCTACCAACCTAAACTAAATCAATTTTTTTTATTATTTTGACTTTCTTTTTTTCCTTGCTGCAATCTTTTCCCAATTTATTAGAAAGTTATCAATGAAAAAGTCACAGTTCAGAACAATCTCTCCAGTCTCTAAAATTTACAATGCACATACTTTGACTATATAAGCCAATGAAAATCCTCCTGTTTTTTCACTAGGTATATGTATAATATGAAAAGTGCAATAATTCATGTCAGCTTCAAGAGTGGCTTCAGTTCAAATTTTGCCATATTTCAACTAGATGATAAAACTTGTCCAATCAATATTATGAAGTGTATTTTAATTATACCATAGTGTTGGTTTTGATCCTGAGATATGTGATCCAGATTTAAAATCTAAGTGGATCTATAATAATTCTGAATTTGTGCATGTGTACATATTTATTTAGCATAAAACATACATTTTTAATTGTAAAAAATGTAAATGAAGATGAAAACACTAAAGTAATTTCTGTATATATTGACATATATATGACTGTATATCTAATATATTCATAAGCTGAATATATAGAATTCCTACAACACACAGGACACTATTTTATTTAATATTCTCAACATTCTGTAAGTATGGCCATATAATTTAATGTTTAAGCCAGAACATTTCTGAGAGTGAAAAGGTGCACTATTACTTTGGGACAACAGGCAAAAATGAGGATAAATACTCACCCCACATATAAAGTGAAAGTTCTCCTCACTAACTCATCCCAGAATGATTTCTTCTTTCTCTGACTTCTTACCCTATGTACAAACCAGGAAATCAACATTTAGAGAGGCAAAGAAATTTATCTAAATCAAACATCTATTAAGCATACTGGTTGGTATTCAAATTTGGGACATACGATGAGGGACATGACCAGAATATCAAGTGAAGAAAATATACCCACAACAGAATAAAAAATTATAGCATGTTATCATTGGTTTAATGTATATATGAATGTTTAATTTTGAAAGATGTATGTCTAAAATGAAACATAAGCAAACTGCTAATAATGTTTAATCAAGGAGAATGAGTGATTGAAAATGGAGAGACTTTAACTTTATTATGTATATGTTTCTGTATAGTCCATTCCATCTTGGAATGCGAAGTCAAGTGGGCTTTAGGAAGCATCTCTACGAACAAAGCTAGTGAGGTGATGGAATTCCAGTTGAGCTATTTCAAATCCTAAAATATGATGCTGTGAAAGAGCTGCACTCAATATGGCAGCAAATGTGGAAAACTCAGCAGTGGCCACAGGACTGGAAAATGTCAGTTTTAATTCCAATCTGAGTTGAATGAGTTTGAATAGGCTCCAGGAGTTGGTGGTGGACAGGGAAGTCTGGTCCAAGGAGTCACAAAGAGTCGGACACGACTAAGTGACTGGACTGAACTGAACTGATAGTCCATTACCATGCAACCCCATCGCCATAATAGCCCCACTCAGCCAGTGGGCATGCACTATTTTACTTAAATAAAACATTTCACCAGTGTTTAAATTTTAACTTTCTCTAAATTAAAGACTGATAAATGTTAATTTGCCTAAAAGTTTTAAAGATACAAAAATAAGTTTGAACACATCAATTACATTCTGCTTTGAAAGTATTTTGAAGGATTATGCTGATTTCAGGTTTATCATACCTGAGCCAATATTTTTAACTTTAAATAAAAACGTTTAAAATGTTTCAATTGTATAATTAAATCACTGAAAGTATATTCATATATTGGTGAGATGAAAAAATTAGGTTGTATTAAATACTTTAAAATGCAATTAATTAAATAATAGACTTTGCTTTTCAGATCTAATTGAGATTTTATCTTATTTTACCCTCACTTTAGCAGGTTTTTGCTCTAGATAAATGAAATGATTAGTTTAATAAATTATTAAGTGTATATATTTGTATAGAAACACAGAAAGAGGTTCAAAATGATAAGATGATCCATTTTACTGTAACTGAAGGAAATTAAAACCCCTTTAAAATCAAGCTTAATTTTCATGAATTCCATACCTCAGAGAATCCTCTATGACAGAGTCCTTGCTGAAAGTATATTGAAAAATTTACAACATTGGAGGACAAGACTTTGTGCTTAAACAAAAATCACATAGAATTTCATATATAAAATGTCCTTTTCATAAAATACAAATCAAAGATAACCAAAGCAATCACATAATTTTAGTTTACTTTTCTCCACAGGGATAAGAGAGAAACAAGATGAAAGGGATAGTCCTTTGAATCACTAAAGCTAAACTAGAGTTATAGTTATTTGCACACTTTCTCTATAGAACAAGAACACTTAATCTTTTCTTCCTACCCAGTAGCTACACAGCAACTACTTGGTAACAGGACGCTATCACACTGCAAGTGAAGAATTAATAGATTGTATATGTGTTTGTGCATGAGACATATGGTTTAGGATGTGAGAATAGTTTTCTAAAGATACTGTGCATTCTACTCCAACCAAGATTGATGGAACCAGGAAATGCACTCTCAAAGAAGGATTATTCAGATTTTATAACCATGAATTAATCTAAGAAAAACTGTAATTTCAAAGGACTAAATAAAATAGTTACTTCTTTTCCTTAGCCAATGAAAGGCATAAATATGGAGCTTGATTTTGTGATATAAAAAAATTGAAACAGAACTTTAATAGCAAACATGAATGTATGCCTTTGCCCTACATTGTATCTACCATGGGGTAGCTGCAATGAGAAGAACATATATTCCACTTGCACATATGCAGGTAAACAAGATTAATGTATGAAAAAAGACTCGGTACAGTGAAAGAAAACTTTCACATGACATTAACAATAATCTGCACTGGTGTCCTAATCAATAATAAAGACTATATAAAGACAGAGCCACAAATTACTTTGTAATTAATTGCTCTTGACTTTCTACTTTAAATTTAAAATATGTGCTCTTTGAATCAAGTGACTCTCTCTTGTTCCTTCACTAAGTAATCTACCACCAAGCACAGTGTCAACTACATACTGATGTTTAATCATTATTGATTATGGATGATGGTGCAGAAGAAAGAATGACTAAGAAGCTATGCTCCAGTGTTAAGATGAGACAGAAAGAAAAATATAAGGATTTTGATAAGAATGAAAAGAGGAAAAAAAAGAGAGAGCTGTTTTGTGTGTGATTTACCGCACCTGTTTACATGGAAGTTGAAAGTTGCTCCAATATCCAGCACTTAATCTTTTTTAAGGGAGCCTACTCTGCCTTGGAAACAGCTGAACTGATACATGGCCGAACAGTGGGAAGGATACTGGTGTCAGAGGACTCACTTTCCTTCATTCTATAATCATGATATTATCTGCTGTGCTTCCAGAAATGAGAGCAAGGGAGAGAGAAGAGAAGATAGATGCCTCCTTGGTGTCCCCCTACTGCAGCTAAATGATTGTGCACTTCAGAAAAAAAAAAGAATAATTTGTTTTAAAAACATCATCACGCAAACTTGATCCTAAGCTAAATATCTTTTAAAGTGATAGTTTTAGGTTTACTTTCATTCCTTTTGATAACACTACCCTCTGCCCCAATTTCTAGTTGAAACTAAAGGTTATAACTGAAAAAAACATACACAATTGTTATCTCCAGTCAAAATTAAGTGAAAATTGCAACTGGTCTCACAGGAACACCTGAAGGAGTAAGAGGGTTTTGTTTATTTTGGACACATATGTTTAGAGAAACTTAAAAGTTCTTGAATGAAAATTAATTTTTAAATTATATAAAATTCTTGTCTGTATCTCAAATTATCTGAAGAATCTTCTACCTCTACTCAAAAGTCCAATAATCCTTAGTAAACTAAGATAGAATACAATTCAAGATGGTTTAGAAAAAAGACTTTTTATATAACTTGGCGAAAAAATGATAATAGACGGATTCATGATTTGTTAACTGAGAGTGCTTAGGCTCACATGACTGTGGTAGCACATTGTAATGCTAAGTAGTTGCACAGATTAAGACATGATACAAGTAAAGCAATAAATTTTTCTGTGGTCATCTTTTGCTGCCAATAACTGTGTGCATGTGTGAGTGTGTTTTTAATAAGAGTTCAAAGTTTCAAGTTTGGGGACTACAACCAAATATTTACAGTACAATTTATTTTACTGAAATAGCAAGGAGGAAGCACTATGATTAAATTATGCTTAACTCTAGCCTTCATAAATTAACCAACATTATTTTAACTTAAATTTTATATGGAGTTATAGGCAGTAGTAATCTCTTCTAGTTACCTTAAATTATTTCATATTAAAGTGAAAAATAAGTTGTTTATACCTACCATCCCCACTCCTCAGTGAGCAAACCTTATTTTTTCCTTATTCCTAGTTAGCATGGACAACAAAGATTTTCCTCACTGTCACTATTAACTAAAATTTTTCTCTAGCTAGATTCAACATTATCCTTAGACTACTAACCCTGTGCTAAGGGCAAATGATCTCTGAGGTTATCTCTGATCTCTGACCTCTAAAATTAGAAAAAATATTCCAAAAAAAAAAGAACAATGTCTCATCTTAGTGCTAGTAATCTGATTTTTGTTGCTTAGTCACTAAGTCTTATACAACTCTTTGGCAACCAATCAGTACAGTTATTCAGTCGTATCTGACCCCATGGACTGCAGCACGCCAGGCTTCCCTGTCCATCAGCAACTCCTGGGGCTTGCTCAAACTCATGTCCATTGAGTCAATGATGCCATCCAACCATCTCATTCTCTGTCATCCCATTCTCCTCCTGCCTTCAATCTTTCCCAACATCAGGTTCTTTTCAAATGAATCAGTTCTTCACATCAGGTGGCCAAAGTATCAAAGTTTCAGCTTCAGCATCAGTGAACTTTCCAATGAATATACCAATGAATATTCAGGACTGATGTCCTTTAGCATTGACTTGCTTGTTCTCCTTGCAGTTCAACAGACTCTCAAGAGTCTTCTGCAACACCACAGTTCAAAAGCATCAATTCATGAGTGTGCAGCCTTCTTTATGGTCCAACTCTCACATCCATACATAACTACTGGAAAAACCATACCTTTGACTACACGGACATTTGTTGGCAAATTAATATCTCTATTTTTTAATATGCTGTGTAGGTTGGTCGTAGTTTTTCTTCCAAGGAGCAAACGTCTTTGAATTTCTTGGTTGCAGTCACCATCTGTAGTGATTTTGGAACCCAAGAAAGTAAAGTCTGTCACTGTTTCCACTGTTTCCCCATCTATTTGCCATGAAGTGATGGGACCAGATGCCATGATCTTAGTTTTCTGAATGTCAAGTTTTAAGCCACCTTTTTCACTCTCTTTCACTTTCATCAAGAGGGTCTTCAGTTATTCTTTGCTTTCAGCGTAGGGATGGTGTCATCTGAGGTTATTGATATTTCTCCCGAAGTCTAGATTCCAGCTTGTGCTTCATCCAGCCCAGCATTGTGCATGATGTATGCTGCTGTAGCTGCTGCTGCTGTTGCTAAGTCGCTTCAGTCGAGTCTGAATCTGTGCTACCCCATAGATGGCAGCCCACCAGGCTCCCCCACCCCTGGGATTCTCCAGGCAAGAATATTGGAGTGGGTTGCCATTTCCTTATCCAATGCATGAAAGAGAAAAGTGAAAGTGAAGTAGCTCAGTCGTGTCTGACTCTTAGCGACCACATGGACTGCAGCCTACCAGGCTCCTCCATCCATGGGATTTTCCAGGCAAGAGTACTGGGGTGGGGTGCCATTGCATTCTCTGGATGTACTCTGCATATAAGTTAAATAAGCAGGGTATATACAGCCTTGACATACTGCTTTGCCAAACTGAAACCAGTCTGTTGTTCCATGTTCAGTTCTCACTGTTGCTTCCTGACCTGAATACAGGTTTCTCAAGAGGCAGGTCAGGTGGTCTGCTATTCCCATCTCTTTCAGAATTTTCCACAGTTTATTGTGATCCACACAGTTAAAGGTTTTGGCATAGTCAATAAAGCAGAAATAGATGTTTTTCTGGAACTTTCTTACTTTTTCGATGATCCAGTGGATGTTGGCAATTTGATATCTGGGTCCTCTGCCTTTTCTAAATCCTGCTTGAACATCTGTAAGTTCTCAGTTGACCTAATGTTGAAGTTTTGCTTGCAGAATTTTGGGCATTACTTTGTTAGCATGTGAGATAAGTGCCATAGTGCGATAGTTTGAACATTCTCTGGCATTGCCTTTCTTTGGGATTGGAATGAAGACTGACCTTTTCCAGTCCTGTGGCCATTGCTGAGATTTCCAGATTTGCTGTCATATTGAGTGTAATACTTTCACAGCATCATCTTTTAGGATTTGAAATAGCTCAGCTAGAATCATCACCTCCACTAGCTTTGTTCATAGTGATGATTCCTAAGGCCCACTGACTTCGCATTCCAGGAAGATGGCTCTAGGTTGGTGATCACACCATCGAGGTTATCTGGGTCATGAAGATCTTTTTTGTATAGTTCTTCTGTGTATTCTTACCTCCTTTTTTAAATATTTTCCTCTTCTGTTAGGTCCATACCGTTTCCGCCCTTTCTTGTGCTCATCTTTGCATGAAATTTTCCCTTGGTATCTCTAATTTTCTTGAAGAGATCTCAGGTCTTTCCCATTCCATTTTTCCCTCTATTTCTTTGCACTGATCACTAAGGAAGGCTTTCTTACCTCTCCTTGCTATTCTTTGGAACTCTGCATTCAGACGGATATAGCTTTCATTTTGCATTTGCCTTTAGCTTCTCTTCTTTTCTCAGCTAATTGTAAGGCCACCTCAGACAACCATTTTGCCTTTTTGCATTTCTTTTTCTTGGAGATCGTCTTGATCACTGCCTACTGTATGATGTCATGAATCCATCCATAGTTCTTCAGGCACTCTGTCTATCAGATCTAATCCCTTGAATCTATTTCTCACTTCCACTGTATGTTGGAAGGGATTTGATTTAGGTCATACCTAAATGTCTAATGGTTTTCCCTACTTTCTTCAATTTAAGTCTGAATTTTCCAATAAGAAGTTCATGATCTGAGCCACAGTCACTTCCCAGTTGTGTGTTTGCTAACTATAGAGAGTTTCTCCATTTTTGGCTGCAAAGAATATAATTAATCTGTTTTTGGCATTGACCATCTGATGATGTCCATGTGTAGAATCTTCTCTTGTGCTATTGGAAGAGGGTGTTAGCTATGACCAGTGTGTTCTCTTGGAAAAACTCTGTTAGCCTTTGCCTTGCTTCATTTTGTACTCCAAAGCCAACCTTTTCTGTTACTCTAGGTATCTCTTGACTTCCTACTTTTGCATTCACGTCCCCCATGATGAAAAAGACATCGTTTTTTGGTGTTAGTTCTAGAAGGTCTTGTAGGTCATCATAGAATCATTCAACTTCAAATTCTTCAGCATTAGTGGTTAGGGCATAGACTTGGATTACTGTGATATTGAATCGTTTGCCTTGGAAATGAACAGAGATCATTCTTTTGCTTTTTGAGATTGCACCCAAGAACTGCATTTTGAACCATTTGTTGACTATGAGGGCTATTCCACTTCTTCAAATGAATTCTTGCCTACAGTAGTAGATAGAATGGTCATCTGAGTTAAATTCACCTGTTCTAGTCCATTTTAGTTCACCAATTCCTAAAATGTCGATGTTCACTCTTGCCATCTCCTGCTTGACCACTTCCAATTTGCCTTGATTCATGGACCTAACATTCCAGGTTCTTATACAATATTGTTCTTTAGAGTGTCAGAATTTACTTCTATTTTCAGTCACATCCACAATGGGTATTGCTTTCACTTTGGCTCCATCTCTTCATTCTTTCTTGGGTTATTTCTCCACTCTTCTCCAGTAGCATATTGGGCACCTACTGACCTGGGGATTTCATCTTTCAGTGTCATATCTTTTTGCCTTTACATGTTGATCATGGGGTTCTCAAGGCAAGAATACTGAAGTGGTTTGCCATTCCCTTTTTCAGTGGACCACATTTTGTCAGAACTCTCCAACATGACCCTTCCTTGGGGATTGATATTAGCCCCACAACCTCTTTATTCTGGGGAGTGTCTTTACAACAGAACCACAGATACCATGCAGGAGGATGTGTGGTTACTCAATGAAAACATGGTCTTGTCTATCAGTCCAGCCTACCTGGCAGGGGCTGTCAGTCAACTGCTTGACTACATGACTAGTGTCTTCACTGGCTTCCTATTGCATATTTGATGGGATTTATGTTAGTAGCACCAAAAGAACTATGCCATATGCCTTTGAACTGATTGCCTCAATTCTTGTTTCGTCTTTTCCTCTGACTCATTTCTAGCAATAGCCAGACTCCAGAAAAACAATAAACAAATGTTGTATAGACCCTTAAATATTTATTCTAAATAATTCATTAAATACCTGGCATTGTTTATTTCTGTAGGAGGTGAAGGAAACAACAACTTCAAGACTCCAAGAAGCAATGCCTCTGAATGTGACTTAACCAGCCCATACGTTTTATCTTTGGTATATCCTCTCCAGAATACAGAAAAGTAAGTAGGCTCTTTGAAAAGACAAAAAGAAAAAAAAATTCAGAGAAACAATACTGAATTAGAAGTAAAAGCAGAGACAGTTCAGTTCATTCACTCGGTCATGTCCAACTCTTTGCGACCCCATGGACAGCAGCACGTCAGACCTCCCTGTCCATCACCAACTCTTGAAGTTTACTCAAACTCATGTCCATTGAGTCGGTGATGAAATCCAAACATCTAATCCTCTGTTGGCCCCTTCTCCTCCTTCAATCTTTCCCAGCCTCAGGGTCTTTTCCAATAAGTCAGTTCTTCTCATCAGGTGGCCAAAGTATTGGAGTTTCAGCTTCAATATCAGTCCTTCCAATGAACATTCAGGACTGATTTCCTTTAGGATGGACTGGTTGGATCTCCTTGCAGTCCAAGGGAGTCTCAAGAGTCTTCTCCAACACCACCGTTCAAAAGCATCAATTCTTCAGCACTCAGCTTTCTTTATAGTCCATCTCTCACATCCATACATGACTACTGGAAAAACCATAGCCTTGACTAGATGGATCTTTGTTGGCAAAGTAATGTCTCTGCTTTTTAATATGCTGTCTATGCTGGTCATAATTTTCTTCCAAGGAGTAAGTGTCTTTTAATTTCATGGCTGCAGTCACAGTCTGCAGTGTTTTGGAGCCCAAAAAAATTGAATATGTCACTGTTTCCACTGTTTCCCCATCTATTTACCATGAAGTGATGGGACAAGATGCCACGATTTTGTTTTCTGAATGTTGAGCTTCAAGCCAACCTTTTCACTCTCCTCTTTCACTTTCATCAAGAGGCTCTTTAGTTCTTTAGTTTCTGCCATAAGGGTGGTGTCATCTGTATATCTAAGGTTACTTATATTGTTCCCGGCAGTCTTCATTCCGCTTGTGCTTCATCCAACTCAGCATTTCTCATAATGTACTCTGCATATAAGTTAAATAAACAAGGTGACAATATACAGCCTTGACGTACTCCTTTTCTTATTTGGAACCAGTCTGTTGTTCCATGTCCATTTCTAACCATTGCTTCCTGACCAGCATGCAGAGTTTTCAAGAGGCAGGTCAGGTGGTAGTAGAGACAATGAATACAAAACCATAAAAGGAAACACAAAATATAACAAGAGAATTAGAATCCCTATGGGACAAAATTTGTACACTATCATTTTTTCCTTGCTAAAAGTAGTGTATTTTATTTGTGTAATTCTCACTGTTCTTAAAGATTACTTGAAAACCTCAAGTTCTCAATACATGCACTTCTTTGGATAAATATTCTGGGGCTTTGATCTAAATGCTGTTCTTTGTGTTGAGCTGTAACTCTGGTCCTATTGCAGGCATTCTGGAAGTATGTACAACTACCTCTTCCTGCACTGTAATTCCTGTTTCTGCAGTCATCTTACCACAGAGCCCTTCATGCATATTCAATGCCCATTAAATGTTAGACCAATGTCCATTCTAACTATAAGCCCCAAAATGAACAGTCAGCCATACAGCATTCTGTGTATGCTCAGTCTTACCTTCATTACAGGAAACATCCAGCTAAACACACCAGTCAATTCTCTGATATCCTCCACTACCTCTGGCCAGGTGGGCACTTGAGACATTCTGTATACTCCTATTTTCTATTTGCCACATCAGGGATCTACTCCTTGTCTAAATGTACTAACCCATCTTTCCTACTATTTACGCCAAAGCACAAGATTCCTTTGCCTTTTTCTTTCCTTTGGAAACCACCTACTTCCCCTTTCTCAGCACCTTTTGAGATTCAGATCAAAAGGTATCCTTCTTAAGTGTAATATCCCTCTATCATTCCCTGACTCCTCTTTCCAGTGTCTAAAAAGCTTCCCCTTAACTTCTGATAGGACCTTATTCTAAATTATATACTTCTCCTTTCCTGATTGGTGTTTGCTCTTCTGAAATGTATTGCAGGAAAAAAAGCTGAATAGAATAAACAAAAATTGCCTTCCTAGAAAGGAAAAAAAGGAAAACACATGCATGAAGAAGAGATGGGTTTAGTGTAGGAGATCAAATGTATTATCCCATTATATATGGAAAGTAATTTCATTTTCCTAAAGAAAATAGGGAAGTACAAAGATCACAGTGCCAAGATACTCTATCTCAACCTCAAAGAGTTTTGTTTTTTTTAAGAAGGCCTTTACATCTCTGCCTGATAGGAATTCTCCCTATGTCATGTACTTCTTCTATAAAAAATATTATTAAGACCTATTGATACCTTGAGGTAATAATAACTGAAAGGCTCTATGGGAAGAAAACAGATTATTAAAAAAGGGTTGGGATAGAAAAAAATATACTGCATATATATTGGAGAATATGAAGAATAGAATAAAAAAGGAGAAATAAAAAGTATTAAGGATGATAGATGCTATGGAGATAGACAGATGTAAAATATTATAGACATTTTGATAAAGAAGCTAGACCCTTAGAACAGAAGTAATGTGCAAAGAAATAGCTAAGTAAACTTTTTAAAATTGAAAACGACTTGAGCCTACAACCCAAAAAGAAGTATAACATTAGACAAAACGTTTGTAAAAAAACAGAAGCACATCTTAGGGATAATGTTGACTAAAATGAAGGTTAAACAAGCATACTGGCAGAAAAATAAGTGGTTACTTACCCAAGTACAAAACTCAAGATAAGCTCAGATTTTTCCACAATACAAAATGCTATAACTATTAATAAAAATACTTAACTTGAATTGTCTCTCTTTGATGTGCCACACATTGAAGTAAGAACCTATGTGGATGTTATCATATAATCCCAATTAGAAAACTATGTGGTATGTAGTATTAAAACTGGATCTCACACAAGAAGTAGAACATAAATGTTTAGGAGGCTTCATGACTTGCCCTTGATCATACAATATGTACATGGCAGGGCGAGAATTGAAGCCCAGATGAGAGTCAATTACCATATAAGGAATACATCTATACAATTTTGACATGGGCTTCTCCAGTAGCTGAGCGGTAAAGAATCCACTTACAAAGCAGGGGATGTGGCAGGAGCTCCGGGTTCAATCCCTGGGTCAGGAAGATCCCCTGGAGAAGGAATTGGCAACCCACTCCAGTATTCTTGCCTGGGAAATCCCATGGACAGTGGAGCCTAGTGGGCTACAGTTCATGGGCTCACAAAAGAGTTGAATAGGATTTAGTGACTAAACACACACACACACACACATAATTAAAAGATGGATTAAACAAACATAAGCCTTGTGTACCATTTTCCAGTATAACATGGAAGAAAATTAAAATCTGACTGGAGAATCCCATGGACAGAGGAGTCTCGTGGGCCACAGTCAATAGGGTCACAAAGAATCAGACATGACTGACGCAACTGAGCACGCATACTTGCAAGTAACAAAAACAATTTCATTACATGAATAAAGCAGAATATTTGGAAATTTTGGCTTTATTTTCACAGTGTTAAAGACACAATATAAAAGCAGTAATAAAGCTTACAGAAAATTACTCAGTTCAGTTCAGTCGCTCAGTCGTGTCTGACTCTTTGCAACCCCATGAATCACAGCACACCAGGCCTCCCTGTCCATCACCAACTCACGGGGTTCATTCAAACTCATGTCCATAGAGTTGGTGATGCCTTCCAGCCATCTCATTCTCTGTCGTTCCCTTCTCCTCCTGACCCCAATCACTCCCAGCATCAGAGTCTTTTCCAGTGAGTCAAATCTTCACATGAGGTGGCCAAAGTAAATGAACACCCAGGATTGATCTCCTTTAGGATGGACTGGTTGGATCTCCTTGCAGTCCAAGGGTCATCTCCAAAACCACAGTTCAAAAGCATCAATTCTTCGGCATCAACTTTCTTCACAGTCCAACTCTCACATCCACACATGACCACTGGAAAAACCATAGCCTTGACTAGGTGGACCTTGGTTGGCAAAGTAATGTCTCTGCTTTTTAATATGCTACCTAGGTTGGTCATAACTTTCCTTCCAAGGAGTAAGCATCTTTTAATTTCATGGCTGCAATCACCATCTGCAGTGATTTTGAAGCCCAGAAAAACAAAGTCTGACACTGTTTCCACTGTTTTCCCAACTATTTGCCATGAAGTGATGGGACCAGATGCCATAATCTTAGTTTTCTGAATGCTGAGCTTTAAGCCAACTTTTTCACTCTCCTCTTTCACTTTCATCAAGAGGCTCTTTAGTTCCTCTTCATTTTCTGCCATAAGGGTGTCGTTGTTCTGCATATCAGACTTTATTGGTATTTCTCCCAGAAATCTTGATAGGGATTATGTTCTTTAAGAAATCACTTAAATGTGTCAAGTGTTCCAGCCAATCTTGTCATGAGCAGTAGATAGAGTATGAATTCTTTTCCCAACAGGGTTCTTAGCCCCAGGCAAATATGCATTTGGAAACCTTGGAGCATCAGTGTATGAATACACACAAGTGTGTCCAATTCTTTGTAACCCCACGGACTGTAACCCACCAGGCTCCTGTGTCCATGGAATCATGCAGGCAAGAATACTGGAGTGGGTTGCTATTTCCTACTCCAAGGGATTCTTACTGACCCAGGGATTGGACCCATGTCTGTTGCATCTCCCACATTGGCAGGCAGATTCTTTAGCACTGCACCACCTGAAAAGCCTCTTGGAGTACCAGGCCACTGGGCAAATTCACTTTTGCTTAGCTCTCTCTTAGGCTCAAACTGAGGCCCTTGATATATTTTCTTTCCCCTCAATTTTAAAAACATCTTCAGTTCAGTCCAGTTCAGATCAGTCGCTCAGTCATGTCCAACCCTTTGCAACCCCGTGAATCACAGCACACCAGGCCTCCCTGTCCATCAACAACTCCCAGAGTTCACTCAAACTCACCTCCATCGAGTCGGTGATGCCATCCAGCCATCTCATTCTCTGTCGTTCCCTTCTCCTCCTGCACCCAATTCCTGCCAGCATCAGAGTCTTTTCCAGTGAGTCAAATCTTCGCATGAGGTGGCCAAAGTATTGGAGTACAAGCTTTAGCATCAGTCCTTCCAATGAACACCTAGGACTGATATCCTTTAGGATGGACTGGTTGGATCTCCTTGCAGTCCAAGGGACTCTCAAGAGTCTTCTCCAGCACCACAGTTCAAAAGCATCAATTCTTTGGTGATCAGCTTTCTTCACAGTCCAACTCTCACATCCATACATGACCACTGGAAAAACCATAGCCTTGACTAGACGGACCTTTGTTGGCAAAGTAATGTCTCTGCTTTTTAATATGCTATCTAGGTTGGTCATAACTTTCCTTCCAAGAAGTAAGCGTCTTTTAATTTCCTGGCTGCAATCAGCATCCGCAGTGATTTTGGAGCCCAAAAAAATAAAGTCTGACACTGTTTCCACTGTTTCCCCATCTTACTAAGTTTTAAAAACCCTGCTTACCTAAGGCTAAGATTTGGGTAATCTGATAAATTTCCTAGACTTGCTTCCAGGGAATGATTCCATTATATCTAACAGTGTAGATCTGCCCTGTAAGTCATTTACACACATCCCCAAACACTTAGGACAGCCCTATTTCCAGTTAACAGCCTTTTGAGAATCAGAACTTTACTTCCATGGTGGCTCAGAGGTAAAGCCTCTGTTTACAATGCCGGAGACCTAGGTTCGATTCCTGGGTCAGGAAGATTTCCTGGAGAAGGAAATGGCAGCGCACTCCAGTACTCTTGCCTAGAAAATCTCATGGATGGAGGAGCCTGGTGTCCGTGGGGTCTCAAAGAGTAGGACATGACTGAGCGACTTCACTTTCACTTTCATAGTGCACTTAGGGGAAGAAAGGAAGTGATGTCACTCATACAGAATTGCCAGCATTTCATTCTTCCAAGGTTACTAATAAAAATTATATTTGCTACAATTTATGTTTATCATAAAAATCTATTCAATAAAGTAGAAGCAACATAATTCCAAAAATAAGTTAAATATACTCATGCTTTGTCACTCAATTATGTCCGACTCTTTGAGACCCCATAGAATTGTAGACTGCCAGGCTCCTCTGTCCATGGAGATTCTCCAGGCAAGAATACTCAAGTGGGTTGTCATGCCTTCCTCCAGGGGATCTTCCCAAGCCAGAAACTAAACCCAGGTCTCCCACATTGCAGGAGTATTCTTTACCATCTGAGCCACCAGGGAAGCCCTAAATATACTAAGCTTTAGGAAAAATAATATTTTTCTCATTTTGCTAAAAATTATTGAAATCTTTGTTGTAAGACAGTGTTCTTAGATCAAAGTTAGGAAAATACTTATTTCTTTTATGGATTTAATTATAAAGGAGACAGCTGCAAGTTCAAACTGAGATGCACTGCAAAACTCATGGATGAAGTTACAAAATACTCACTGTATATAGATGGAACTTCTAATATACCAACACAGAGGAGATAAATGGAATAAAAGTTCTCTAGTAACTGATCTTATATATTTGGATTTAGCTTATGCAGTTGTGTCTCACTCTATGTAATGGAGAGTGTCCACTCTAAATTGTATTCTACTTCAAATGATATAGCTTTATAAATGTAAACTTCATGAAACTGGTTATACAAGTAGAGGAGTGTATACATAGGTTGTGAAGTAGAAAAGCTATAGAACAAGAACAAACATGTTTGTCCAACATTTTCCCAGAGCCATTTGTGTCTTACCTGTCACCATGGACAGATGATGAAGCAGGAATAATTTCCCGTATTTCACTTAAAGATGAATGAAAGCATTCAAGTATTTTTGTTATGATTCCTAGCAATTTATTTTTCAAGAAACATTTAAAAACCAAAAGATACTATATATAATGAAATATTTTCCTGAATTAAAATAAATTGTCTTTAGGAATCTGGTTGACCTCATTGATTCACTCTGATAATCCCAGAGCAAACTGCTAAATTTTCCAAACAAACAACATTTACGATCAGAGTCAAGACTCCATGTGCGGACACCTCAGGAACAGGGAAGCATCTTAACACACTAAATTGTATTCTATTTAAAAAGTTTTACCCAATTTTGCAAAAGAGATTGCCTCATTACTTTACATCATAAATCATGTTATCCCACTTACAGAATGAGTCAAAGGACTTTTACTCTCAGTATTAAAATAGACATAAGATAATAAACATATTACATTCAATCATTCATTTGATAAAAATTTATGACATTTAACACTGGAACTTTAATATTATGAAACTCTTTAGGGTACAAGAATTAGTATGTGTATGTATGTTAAATAAACATTAACTAATTAATTTATCCTAATAGTCTAACCTAATAGGTTAGTCTAACCCTAACCCTAACCCTAACCCTAACCCTAACCCTAATTTAGAACAGGTAAGGATGTGAATGCTTTCTGCTGTTTACATACTAATTCAAATGCAAAATGTAAAAAGCCTTTTTTTGTCAAATAATAGGTACCCCATTGAAGTATCAATTAGAATGAGATTCTAAGTACCAATTGACAGTTGATTTTTGATATTTACAGCCATCATAAATGAATATTTCTGGAGCATAAAAGTTAATTGCATGTAAGAAAAACTAGTCAAATCATGTAAATGTGGAAATTGTACAAATTTCAGAGAAGTGCTATTAAACACTCTTATTTCAATAAAAATAAGGGAAGATTAATGTTTTGCTGCTTTATAAAAAGTGACATGAGAAAAATCTGCTTCACACTCTTCTTTTTTTCTTTTTTTTCAAAATTCAAAAATTCTTAGGTCTCCAAAATGGTATAATTTTCCATAATCAGTTTATTTCTACATAGAAAATTAGATTTCTGTGCAGACAAGTTGATGTAAATACTCAAACAGATTTGTTTTAGATTGAATTTTCATTAATATGAAGTTACAAATGTTTATATACACGAGAACTTTCTGTCATCATATATTTTTTTTTTTTAACCTGAATTTGCACCTTCATTTGATTGGCATTAGATTTATTGACAAAGCTAAACCGACAATTCCAGCTGGGAAAGGAAAAAGGTTAAGTTTCTAGATAATCAGAAAGCTTTCTCTAGACAATATAGTCAACAGCCACAATTCATGAAGCAAACCTAAATGTCTTTAGTTTTGCCTTGTTAATCCCACATTTACAGAATACACTTTGATGATTTCCTCTCATGAGACTCTTTAAAGACATGGAACAGCAAACAGAGGACTTTGTGTCCCTATCCCCAAATTGATTAAAATTCAAAGCTTGATTAAATGGTAACATTATCTATTCTTTGGGTTTAAAAACCCTCAACTGAGTTCCAATTCTCATTTCACAGCAATTCTCCACCACAGTCCAGGAAACCCACTGTCCTTTATTTAGTTCAGTAACTAAGAAAAGGCACAGTTCTTGTTGCAATGTTCAGAAATTACTATATGTGCAAAGGCGGGAAAAAAAAAATAGATCCCAGACACCATAACGAACCTCTAACATTCAATGAATTTAAACCAATCATTCTTATATAATTAAATTATCAAGTTATAAAACTTACAATGTAATGAATACCATCAAAAGGAGATAAAGTATCATAATGATGGTTCTGATTTCTGATTCTATATTATTTTTGTTTCTTTAAAGGATTATTTCTTATACATACTTCTTATTACTCATATCAGTTCAGTCGCTCAGTCGTGTCCGACTCTTTGCGACCCCGTGAATCGCAGGGGTCCATGTCCATCACCAACTCCCGGAGTTTACCCAAACTCATGTCCATCGAGTCAGGGATGCCATCCAGCCATCTCATTCTCTGTCATCCCCGTCTCCTCCTGCCCCCAATCCCTCCCAGCATCAGGGTCTTTTACAGTGAGTCAACTCTTCGCATGAGGTGGCCAAAGTATTGGAGTTTCAGCTTTAGCATCAGTCCTTCCAGGACTGGTCTCCTTCAGGATGGACTGGTTGGATCTCCTTGCAGTCCAAGGGACACTCGAGAGGCTTCTCCAACACCACAGTTCAAAAGTATCAATTCTTCGGCACTCAGCTTTCTTCACAGTCCAACTCTCACATCCATACATGACCACGGGAAAAACCATAGCCTTGACTAGACGGACCTTGGTTGGCAAAGTAATGTCTCTGCTTTTTAATATACTGTCTAGGTTGGTCATAACTTTGCTTCCAAGAGGTAAGCGTCTTTTAATTTCATGACTGCAATCACTATCTGCAGTGATTTTTGAGCCCAAAAAAATAAAGTCTGACACTGTTTCCCCATCTATTTTCCATGAAGTGATGGGACCAGAACATGTATATATTTGATATATATAAATCTGAACTACAAATTTGTTTTTCCTATTTTTCATAGGACTTACGCTTTATTTAGCAATGTATCATGTTTATAGTTAAGCTATAATCTCCCATTTCTTTAAAATCATTTAATTATTCTAGAAATGAAATAGCTTTATCATAATTAGGGTGGAACCATAATTTAAAATATACTTAATAGTATTAATATGCCACAACTGCAGAGATTTTAAAAATCAGGTTCTTCTAGATCATCATCAGTTTTTCTTTTCACAACAGGATAGGCACAAATAATTTTTCCTCTGAAATTTGATCAATTTTGAAAGGATTCACTACTATTTTCTAAAACTCTGACTGTATTTCCTGCCATATCAACTTGATTATTTGACCAAAATATTCAAAATACTCAATTAAAAAACTTTTACTTATTTAAATGGCTAATTTATCTGTTTATTCATTTTTATGGATGAATTTCCATATGTTTTGACTACATTTATCTCTTTGATTTCAATGTTCAATTCCACAAGTAATTGTTGAATGAACATTCCACAGTTCAGTTCAGTTCAGTCACTCAGTTGTTTCCGACTCTTTGAGACCCCATGGACTGCAGCATGCCAGGCCTCCCTGTCCAACACCAACTTCCGGGCTTTACCCAAACTCATGTTCAGTGATAGGTGATGACATCAAACTATCTCATCCTCTGTTGGCCCCTTCTCCTCCCGCCTTCAATCTTTCCCAGCATAAGGATCTTTTCCAATGAGTCAGTTCTTCGCATCAGGTGGCCAAAGTTTTGGAGTTTCAACATCAGCAACAGTTCATCCAATGAACATTCAGGACTGATTTCCTTTAGGATGGACTGGTTGGATCTCCTTGCAGCCCAAGGGACTCTCAAGAGTCTTCTCCAGCACCACCATTCAAAAGTATCAATTCTTTGGCGCTCAGCTCTCTTTATAGTCCAACTCTCACATCCATACATGACTACCAGAAAAACCATAGCCTTGACTAGACGTATCTTTGTTTTGCAAAGTAATGTCTCTGCTTTTTAATATACTATCTAGGTTGGTCATAACTTTCCTTCCAAGGAGTAAGTGTCTTTTAATTTTATGGCTGGAATCACCATCTGCAGTGATTTTGGAGCCCCAAAGATAAAATCTGTCACTGTTTCCAATGTTTCCCCACCTATTTGCCATGAAGTGATGGGACCAGATGCCATGATCTTAATCTTCTGAATGTTGAGTTTTAAGCCAACTTTTTCATTCTCCTCTTTCACTTTCATCAAGAGGCCCTTTAGTTCTTCTTCAGTTTCTGCCATAAGGGTGGTGTCATCTGCATATCTGAGGTTACTGATATTTCTCCAGGTAATCTTGATTCCACCTTGTGCTTCCTCCAGCCCAGAAGTTCTCATGATGTACTCTGCATAGAAGTTAAATAAGCAGGGTGACAATACATAGCCATGACTCACTGCTTTTCCTATTTGGAAACAGTCTGTTGTTCCATGTCCAGCTCTAACTGTTTCTTCCTGACCAGCATACAGATTTCTCAAGAGGCAGGTCAGGTGGTCTGGTATTCACATATCTTTAAGAATTTTCCACAGTTTATTGTGGTCCACACAGTCAAAGTCTTTGGCATGGTCAATATAGAGGAAATAGATTTTTTCTGTGGAACTCTCTTGCTTTTTCAATAATCCAGCAGATGTTGGCAATTTGATATCTGGTTCTTCTGCCTTTTCTACAACCAGCCTGAACATCTGGAAGTTCACAGTACACGTATTATTGAAGATTGGCTTGGAGAATTTTGAGCATTCCTTTGCTAGCATGTGAGATGAGTACAGTTGTGTGGTGGTTTGAGCATTCTTTGGCATTGCCTTTCTTTGGGATTGGAATGAAAAATGACCATTTCCAGTCCTGTGGCCAATGCTGAGTTTTCCACATTTGCAGCCATATTGAGTGTAACCCTTTCATAGAATCATCTTTTAGGATTTGAAATAGCTCAACTGGAAGTCCATCACTTCCCCTAGCTATGTTCATAGTGATGCTTCCTAAGGCCCACTTGACTTTGCATTCCAGGATGTCTGGCTGTAGGTGAGTCATCACACCATCATGATTATCTGTGTCCTGAAGATCTTTTTGTACAGTTTTTTTTGTGTATATTCTTACCATCTCTTCTTAATATCTTCTGCTTTTGTGAGGTCCTTACAGTTTCTGTTCTTAATTGAGCCCATCTTTGCATGAAATATTCCCTTGGTATCTTGAAGAGATCCCAAGTCTTTCCCAGTCTATTGTTTACCTCTATTTCTTTGCACTGATCACTGAGGAAGGCTTTCTTGTCTCTCCTTGCTATTCTTTGGAACTCTGCATTCAAATGGGTATAACTTTCCTTTTCTCCTTTACTTTTCATTTCTCTTCTTTTCACAGCTATTTATAAGGCCTCCTCAGACAGCCATTTTGCTTTTTTGCATTTCTTTTTCATGGGGATGGTCTTGATCCTTGTCTCCTGCATAATGTCATGAACCTCCATCCATATTTATTCAGGCACTCTGTCTATCAGATCTAGTCCCTTAAATCTATTTCTCACTTCCACTGTATAGTTGTAAGGGATTTAATTTAGGTCATACTTGAATGGTCTAGTGGTTTTCCCAACTTCTTCAATTCAAGTTTGAATTTGGCAAAAAAGAGTTCATGATCTGAGCCACAGTCAGCTCCCAGTCTTGTTTTTGCTGACTATATTTGGCTTCAAAGAATATAATCAATCTGATTTCAGTGTTCACCATCTGGTGATGTCCATGTGTAGAGTCTTCTCTTGTGTTGTTGGAAGAGGGTGTTTGCTGTGACCAGTGTGTTCTCTTGGCCAAACTCTATTAGCCTTTGCCTTGTTTCATTCTGTACTCCAAGGCCATATTTGCCTGTTACTCCAGGTACTTCTTGACTTCCTACTTTTGCATTCCAGTTCCCTATAATGAAAATGACATCTTTTTCGGGTGTTAGTTCTAAAAGGTCTTGTAGGTCTTCATAATACCATTCAACTTCAGCTTCTTCAGCATTACTGGTCAGGGCATAGAGTTGGCTTACCATGCTATTAAAAGGTTTGCCTTGGAAACGAACAGAGGTCATCCTGTCATTTTTGAGATTGCATCCAAGTACTGTATTTGAGACTCTTTTGTTGACCATGATGGGTACTCCATTTCTTCTTAGGGATTCTTGCACACAGTAGTAGATAGAATGGTTATTTGAGTCAAATTCCCCCATTCTAGCCCATTTTAGTTCGCTGATTCCTAAAATGTCTATGTTTACTCTTGCAATCTCCTGTTTGACCACTTCCAATTTGACTTGATTCATGGACCTAACATTCCAGGTTCCTATGCAATATTGCTCTTAAAGAATCAGACCTTGCTTTTATCACCAGTCACATCCACAACTGGGTGTTTTTGTTTTGTTCTGTTTTTGTTTTTTCTGCTTTGGCTCCATCTCTTCATTCTTTCTGGAGTTATTTCTCCTCTGATCTCCTGTAGCATATTGGGCACCTACCGACCTGGGGAGTTCCTCTTTCAGTATCTTATCATTTTTGCCTTTTCATACCGTGCATGGGGTTCTAAAGGCAAGAATAGTGAAGTGGTTTGCCATTCCCTTACCCAGTGTACCACACTTTGTCAGAACCCTCCACTATGACCCGTCCATCTTGTGTGGCCCTACACAGCATGGCTTAGTTTCATGGAGATAGACAAGGCTATGGTCCATGTGATTAGATTGGTTAGTTTTCTGTGATTGTTGTTTCAGTCTGTCTGCCCTCAGATGCCCTCTCTAAGCACCTCCCATCTTATTGGAATAATTAAGAACATTCCACAAGTCACAGGCCATTCAAGGAGGCTTGTCTGAATAATGGACAAAATTCCTTTCCTATAAGTAGCTGTTTTGTCCAAGTTCTAATCCCCACTATTACTCCTTTTTCTTTCTTGTTCCATCTATCTATGTGTAACTTCATGCCCTTTGGCTTTGAATGCAGTTGTTCCATACTTTGTGGGTCAGTCTATTTTGACTGAGAGGGTAAAGTTTCCCATTTAATGACCTTTAGCTTCAAAATTCCCCAGACAAGAATACTGGAGTAAGTAGCCATTCCCTTCTTCAGGAGATCTTTTCAACACAGGGATCAAACCTGGGTTTCCTGCATTGCAGGCAGATTCTTTATTGTCTGAGCCACCAAGGAAGCCTAAACATATCCAGAAAAATCCTATATACTAATATCAACATAGATATACCAATTATTTCCATCAGGTGACATCCTAGATTATTGAAAGCAAAGTTTATTTCATGGCAGAAATGTGTATGTAGGCATTTTCAAATCTTTATAAAAGCAGTTCACATACTAAGATCCTTGTCTTTGGTCAAGAGAATGAATGCATCACTTTTAGAGAATGGAGACAGAATCTAAAGAATCAGACTTACTAATTCTCTGGTCAGTCTCTTTTGTAGTTAACTTCTTCACTGCCTATCCTCAGCTATCGACCAGAAATGAAAAGAGGAAGAAAGAACACGAGGGTAGTCTTGTACTATGGATAGTAGCTTGCTATTTTATCTTAGGTGTTTTTTTTTTTCTGTTTCTTACTACTGGATATATGTTTAAGAATCACACAGATTGTACAAAAAAATTGCCTAAGAAACTGATTCTATTCCCTCAATATTCAAAATGTTTGGAACATATGCTGCCTTCACAACCCAGAGTTAAAACATAAAGCATCTTCTATTTACTTAGATTTAGAGGCAATATGTTCATCAACTTCTTACTGACACCTGAATTTTGTCCATTATTTGCAGCACATTGGGAAAAGGGAGGTCTTGCCTCAACCCTATAGTTCATCATGCTTTCCTAAGTGTGAATACAAGCACACATGCCCAAGTGCTCATCCATCATTTGTTGTCAGATTTTTTTAATCTCCTGAGATGACACCCTACTATTTTCTACCCAACCAAACCATTCTTTCCTCCAGATTCAACTAAATTTATCCACTATTTAAAAGTTTTAGGCCATGTCTGAACAAATCTGAACCCTTAATGCCAAAGTTCTGGCCCTTTCTTTTGCTGATTATTGATGTATAGGCATGCTATGTTTCACATTTCTTCATATTCAATTTTTATGTATCAATCATACTGCTATTTAACTTTTTGCGTGTCTTGAATTCACATGAATATTGTAAGTTCCTTGGGAAAACCTCATTTTAGATTCCCCAGGCATTTAATCTTCAAAAGATAATTGCCATTGGTTCATATAATTTGTTCCACTATTCACTAATATATTTGATTTTAAATTCTTATTACTGATATATGTTGAAGGAATAATATTGATGAAATTTCAGGAGCAGTATATCATATGTCAACCGTTTACACTTCTGTAGTACTTTTATCAATACTGTTGAATTTCAGAATGCTTTCTCCATCTATTCAATCATTGAAAGGTTTGAATTACATCAGTATGTCAAACTGAAGCTGGCAATCTAACAATATAAAAATATAGCTTTTGATTCAAACTGTATAGGACAGCTATGTCAAAACAGAATCCAAAAGTAAGAATTTAAAATGAATGTTTTAATGAAATCTTTCCTTGGGGAAAACCAGTGACCTATCTTTTCCAAGATACTGCTTTGAGTGACAATCAATACCTGCATTTGTGTGTATGGGTGAAAACTGAAATCTGATCAGCAGTTTTTTCATATGATAAATGTGGGAAACCAGGTGTCAAGTAACTGCTGCCTGTGGACTTATGCATTAATACATTACTTGCCAGAATATGTTGTGTAGATACATCATGTATTTGAAAACTTCACTCTATTTCCAGCTTAAATTTTATATTTAGGCAGCTTGAAATTGTCCTCTAACTAACACTTTATTATTTTTGTTAGCTCAGAAATTAATACCAATGAGCAATTTGCATTCTTCTTGGTTAATTTTTTAAGTAATTGCAAGTAATAAAATATGTAGTATTTTATTTTATGGCTTATTTGATCTTCTCTTAAAGTTCACCTGTAAAATGCCCCATAAATCTAATGTTCAATGTCATATTATTATTTGATATTAAATCTACCTACAATAAATGTGACTGTCTAACTTAATTAAGCAAAATACATGTTATAAAATAAAAAAAATAAGCTTTAGATTTCAACTAGAGATGTAGCACTCCCTTTTTATTCATATAGAGCCTTTTCAGCATCTGTAATATAGATAAGAAATGTACTTTGACTTGCAACATAATACATTTCAATGTATACTTCATTATATAATATAGAAATACATTAATGTAGGTTACATATCTATGATTTATATATACATATATATATACATTTCTATGAAATGATCACTAAAATAATTTTCATATTTTGAAAACTGGTAAAGTCTAAATATTATACAACCAATGTTCTTTATTTGTCATGCATATGTTGTACAAATAAATGATATGCCTGCCTGAGGGTGTATCACAAAGGGGATTTGGAATAATAAATGCAAAACAAGACTAGCCTTGAAGCTTTAAAAAACACTGATAATTTTAGAAATCTGATAACAAATTATTCTCAGAAGCACAACAAAATGTAAATTATAGGAACAAGACTTTCCCCTTTATAAAGGACATTTCATCAATAGCACATACTCGATACTGATATCCAAAACTTCAAAAAGTTGATTGAAAAAATTAAAACCTCTGGAAATCCACATGCTTCCTTAAATGTATAAAATTATTATTGCATTGAATGAATCATTTATGATCAAAATCAAAATGATTTAGCTAACTATTTTACAAATATCTGATATTTCTTGTAGTGGGGGCCAGGTAGTTAAGTCTCACACTCAGTCGTGTCCAACTCTTTTCGACCTCGTGGTCTGTAGCCCACCAGGTTCCTCCACCCATGGGCTTCTCCAGGCAAGAATACTGGAATGGGTTGAAGTGAGTATATAAAGCAGACGTCACTGTTTTAAGGTTTTAAAAAACCTTTGCTAATTGCATGGATTTTTCTTAAAAAGTATAATTCATTTTGGACAAAATATA
This sequence comes from Moschus berezovskii, assembly GCF_049115385.1. NCBI lineage: Eukaryota > Metazoa > Chordata > Mammalia > Artiodactyla > Moschidae > Moschus > Moschus berezovskii. Next base: position 40,196,066 of record NC_142464.1, on the reverse strand, counting down.
TGATAAATTTGTGCATCAGATAGAAAAATATGTGGGTCTACTCAATCCTACAGCTCTTGCTTGTTTTTCTTTCATCAATATTTTCTTTATACATATATTCAGATCTTCTGGCAAATTTGTGAAGCAGAACAAATGTGTTTATCCTTTTAGAGGTATTATTTCTACAAAGATAGAGCATAGTTGTAATGATTGGACTAAAATGTATTTATTTATTTACATATTGTTTATGTATTCAATTATTTAAAAAGAAAACACTCATACAAGTAGCAAATGCCTTTATGAGAAGTGTGCTAGGTGTTCGTAATCATTAGAACAACATATGTACAAATGTGATCCCTTCTGAAGCTTTCAGTTCAGTTCAGTTCAGTCACTCAGTCGTGTCCGACTCTTTGCAACCCAATGAATCACAGCACGCCAGGCCTCCCTGTCCATCACCAACTCCCGGAGTTCACTCAAACTCATGTCCACAGAGTCGGTGATGCCATCCAGCCATCTCATTCTCTGTCATCCCCATCTCCTCCCACCCCCAATCCCTCCCAGCATCAGACTCTTTTCCAGTGAGTCAACTCGTAGCATGAGGTGGCCAAAGTACTGGAGTTTCAGCTTTAGCATCAGTCCTTCCAAAGAACACTCAGGATTGATCTCCTTTAGAAGGGACTGGTTGGATCTCCTTGCAGTCCAAGGGACTCTCAAGAGTCTCCTCCAGCACCACAGTTCAAAAGCATCAATTCTTCAGTGATCAGCTTTCCTCACAGTCCAACTCTCACATCCATACATAACCACGGGAAAAACCATAGCCTTGACTAGATGGACCTTGGTTGGCAAAGTAATGTCTCTGATTTTCAATATGCTATCCAGGTTGGTCATAACTTTCCTTCCAAGGAGTAAGCGTTTTTTAATTTCATGGCTGCAATCAGCATCTGCAGTGATTTTGAGCCCCCAAAAATAAAGTCTGACACTGTTTCCACTGTTTCCCCATCCATTTGCCATGACCTGATGGGACCAGATGCCATGATCTTCGTTTTCTGAATGTTGAGCTTCAAGATGAACTCTGGACAGAGGTTCGTGACATTGTACAGGAGACAGGGACCAAGACCATCCCCATGGAAAAGAAATGCAAAAAAGCAAAATGGCTGTCTGAGGAGGCCTTACAAATAGCTGTGAAAAGAAGAGAAGTGAAAAACAAAGGAGAAAAGGAAAGATATAAGCATCTGAATGCAGAGTTCCAAAGAATAGCAAGGAGAGATAAGAAAGCCTTCCTCAGCGATCAATGCAAAGAAATAGAGGAAAACAACAGAATAGGAAAAACAAGAGATCTTTTTAAGAAAATTAGAGATATCAAGGGAACATTTCATACAAAGATGGGCTCGATAAAGGACAGAAATGGTATGGCCCTAACAGAAGCATAAGATATTAAGAAGAGGTGGCAAGAATACACAGAAGAGCTGTACAAAAAAGATCTTCATGATGAAGGTAATCACAATGGCATGATCACTCAGCTGGAACCAGACATCTTGGAATGTGAAGTCAAGTGGGCCTTAGAGAGTATCACTACGAACAAAGCTAGTGGAGGTGATGGAATTCCAATTGAGCTATTTCAAATCCTAAAAGATGATGCTGTTAAAGTGCTACACTCAATATGTCAGCAAATTTGGAAAATTCAGCAATGGCCACAGGACTGGAAAAGGTCAGTCTTCATTCCAATCCCAAAGAAAGGGAATGCCAAAGAATTGTGAAGCTTAGCTTCTAGTAAAAATACAGGTAAATTTTGAAGATAGAAAATTTCTTCCTAAATCAAGAAAATAAAGTAAAAACTGTGGGATGGGAGAGAATGAAATTGTTATTACAGGTATAAATCCAAGTTTTGCTGTGCAAGTGACTGCTTAGCCACACTTTAATATCAGCTAAGCCAAATTCTGCTCAGTAAATGTGTCTTTCTTTGTGTATTTGTGTAAGGAGATCTTTAGATTACATTTGTTTTTGAGTTATGACATAGCAAAGTACTAATATACTAACAGATTTATCCATCTCTATAACTCAGCAATAACTAAGTATATGCTTTATGTCCATATTCTAGGGGTAATCTATACAGGTCACATTAATTTAACCCATCCACATCTTACTAGGTTGAATTGTTCTGAATCAAGTCTGATGAAAAGAAAAAAGGCAAGAAAGAGCCCTAATGCCCTATTTATACATAATCTCAGTAATGAGTCACCTTTTTTAAATTTAAAGATATTTTAAAATGTATAATAACCAGTCCCTATATGCTGAATGTTAAGCAGCATTACAACAGTGTCATTCTGAAGAATAAAATGAGGAAGGACAAAGAATAATGAAGAGAAGATGAAGAAATTGAAAAAAAAAAAAATGAAATAAAGGAAGAATTCAATTATAAAATTCATCTATGAATTTTGGTTCAAACATCCATTTAATAAGAAATAGCATCTAATATCAATTTAATAAACATTTATTTGAATTTATGAGAAGCTGATTAAAATAAAGCAAACTTTTAAAACTTCTAGAGTACAAGCCTGAATGGTAGCATATTTAGTCCTCTTTTTTATACTCAAAAGTCTATGAAAAGAGTCAAAATTACCTTTTTAAATCCGAGTTACCCTCTAAAGAATACGTGGTACATATATGCAATGGACTATTCCTTAGTCATAAAAAAGAATGAAATAATGCCATTTGCAGAAACATGGATGGACCTAGAGATTGTCATACTGAGAGAAGTAAATCAGAAAGGGAAAGATTAGTATTATATGATATCACTAATATATGGAATCTAAAAAAGGGTACAAATGAACTTATCTACAAAACAGAAGTAGAATCACAGATGTAGAATACAAATTCATGGTTACCAGGGGATAAAGGTGGGGATGGATAAATTAGAAGACTGGGATTGACATATACAGACAACTGTATATAGAATAGATAACTAATAAGGACCTACTCTATAGCACAGGGAACTCTCCTCAATACTCTGTAATGGTCTGTATGGGAAAAGAGTCTAAAAAACAGAGGATATATGTTTATGCATAACAGATTCACTATGGTGTACAACAAAAACTGACACAACATTGTAAATCAACTATGCTCAAATAAAAATTTAAAAAGAAAAAAGAAGTAGCCTCTCAGAGAGGCCCCATTGTCCACCCACCTAATTATTCAGTCATACATGCACCACTCCACTACAATTTTATGACAGTCAGTTAACACTCCATGAATTTATTTCTAGATATTGATGTCCTACATTAGAATGCAATTCCCAAACTAAAAGAGAAACATTTTTTCATTCATCACAGGGTGAAAGTGAAAGTGAAGTCGTTCAGTCGTGTCCGACTCTTTGCAACCCCATGGACTGTAGCCTACCAGGCTCCTCTGTCCATGAGATTTTCCAGGCAAGAGTACTGGAATGGGTTGCCATTTCCTTCTCCGGGAGATCTTCCCGACCCAGAGATTGAACCCGGGTCTTCCTCACTGTAGACAGACGTCTTACCATCAGGGTACCCGGATCCTAAAAATGTTATTTGACACTTCATGCAAACTCAGCAAATGTTCTTCAATAAGTAAATGAACCTCATAGCTCTTAAAAATGGTTGGTGATGATTGAGATGGAATATCTATTGTACATACACATTTCATATATAAAAATAAAAATTCGAATTTAAAGTGTTGTGTTTGAAAAAAAAGTATCCTTATCATGTAATAGTTACAAATAAAAACAAGGAGAGCAATATACTCTACATATGTTATTCTTCAGAAAAAAAGAATTCAAAAAAATATTTTTTCTTAGTCCCATATTGTGTTTCTGCTGCTGATGCTAAATCACTTCAGTCATGTTCAGCTCTGTGTGACCCCATAGATGGAAGCCCACCAGGCTCCCCCGTCCCTGGGATTCTCCAGGCAAGAACACTGGAGTGGGTTGCCATTTCCTTCTCCAATGTGTGAAAGTGAAAAGTGAAAGTGAAGTCGCTCAGTCGTGTCCGACCCTTAGTGACCCCAAGGACTGCAGCCTACCAGGCTCCTCCATCCATGGGATTTTCTAGGCAATAGTACTGGAGTGGCTTGCCATTGCCTTCTCCGATATTGTGTTTCTAGTAGATTCAATTCAACAAAGGTCTTTTAAGTACCCTTCAGAGAACTGTGAAAGTGAAAGTCACTCGGTCCTGTCCGACTCTTTCCAGGCCAGAATAATGGAATGGGTAGTCTTTCCCTTCTCCATGGGATCTTCCCATCCCAGGGATCGAACCCAGGTCTCCCTCATTGCAGGAAGATCCTTTACCAGCTGAGCCACAAGGGAAACCCAAGATACTGGAATGGGTAGCCTATCCCTTCTCCGGTGGGTCTTCCCGACCCAGGAATCGAATCCGGGTCTCCTGCTTTGCAGGTATATTCTTTACTAACTGAGCTATGAGGGAAGCCCATTCAGAGAACTGTACTAGACATAGTAAGCAAGACATTCAATTGACCAGTTGACACCTATTTCCTCAAAACTTTTATCTGAGGTTTTTGTACATTTATATATAATGTTCAACTTTATATGCTTCAGTTATTAAGTCACTACCATATGAAGAATGATATATATATTTATATATAATATAAACAGTTATATAATTCAACCAAAAGTACTACATAATGCAAACAAAAATCCAAAGAATTCCAATGAAGACAATCTAATAGAGAATAAAACTATAGAGAGTATAGGATTAAAAATGTAAGAATAAGGAGTGAATAGCAGAGAGAAATTTTGCAAAATTAAAACTCAAAATCTTCCAGCAAAAATTTTTGCATAACCACATTTTTTAACAATGGACATTATGATAAATAAACTACCTGTATAGGAAGGACAGAGCCCCTCAGGTGGAGCAAGTAGGTCAACAATATTGTGATATTTTGAGAAGATAGTAAACCTCTATATAATGTGACTCTAAATATAATCTTTGTTTATACACACTCAAATGTAAGTATATTTCTTTTTGATATGAAAATTTCTCTTATCTAGAAGTGCAGGTGGCATATTACATTTGCTCTTCTAAACTTTTTCACATATATGGAAATAAACAGACAAACAGTATATAAATGTGTTTACACAGGCTTCTACATCTACTTCTTCAAATATTTCAGAAGAAATTTTGAATGAGTAGTTTAATTGTTTTGTTATTGCAACACCTTGAAGACAAGATACTTAATTTTTATGTTTTCACTTGTATGAGGAGGATTTCTAAGTGCCTGACCTAACTGACCCAAGTCATATCCAATATGTTCTTATATTAAAGGGGAACAAAGAAAACCATGTTGAAATATTACTTTTTTTGGCTTTTGAAATTATGAAGAAAGAATATATTGAAAATCAATATATCAATTGATAAAAAATAAGTTAAATTTAAAAATTATTGATAAAATTATTTGTATTGTACTATTATATTGTAAAATTATTTGTCAATGAGCACCTGTAAATAAATAGTGATAGGTAAATTGCAAAGTGAACTATTTTTAACCATAATTTTCAAAAAGATTACATTATCATGACTCTCATACAAATATAAAATGAGCATATGTCAAAAGTTTAATTTACTAAGAGAGAACCAGTAAGTTGTAGAAACCAAAGAGTATTTGAAAGGTTAGATGTTTATAAGCAGTGATAGAAAAACAAACATGATTCAAATCCAACAGTGACATAAATCTTTGCATTCAAAGGGCTATCTTTTCTATTGAACAGAAATTATTTGCATTTTTATGTTTAAAAAAAAAATCGCCAGTCCAGGTTCAATGCATGATACAGGATGCTCAGGGCTGGTGCACTGGGATGAACCAGAGGGATGGGATGGGAAGGGAGGTGGGAGGGAGGTTCAAGATGGGGAACACATGTACACCCGGGGCAGATTCATGTCAATGTATGGCAAAACCAATACAATAATATGAAGTGATTAGCCTCCAATTAAAATAAACAAATTTAAAAAATTTTTTAAAAAGATTTTTTAAAAAAGTCTTCAAATTAACTTCTACCCCTATAGAGTTGTTAAAAAGACAAGACAATAGAAAATCAAGCTAAGCACCAAATTTTTAAAAATTCAGTTCTTGTTGCTTGCTCTCAAGTTTTGGGTCACAGTGAAGTGTAAATGTAACAAAAAACCCCTCTATAAGACTGGTGAGAATGGTTCCCCAAAGTGTACATTATGTAAAAACTGATCAGGAGATTCTGGTAAATACTTAGAATTAAGAACCACATCATAGCTGAATCATATTGCATTCTGTTTTTAGAAATGTCCATTTTTCCCCACAGGAGTTTTTGAATGTTCTGTATTATAATAAAACAGTAGCTATTGAGGAGTTCAAAAAAATAGTTTTAAAGATTTTAAGATTATTTTCCTCATAATTCTTGGAAATAGCAATAATGACCACTATTATTCTTTATGATTCTTTCATTTTCTTTTCCTTGATAAGCTATGCATTTGATAAATTTTTGAATATTTTATGTGATATGTTTATACAGTCCATTTCAAATATAAAAATATAGTTTTCTTCTTTTGGTAACTGTGAAATCTCCCTTATTGTGAAATTGTAATCCTACATTAAGTGAGAGATTAAAATTTAATTAGCATATTTTTTATCTATCCAGCATCTATTGTCCCCCACTTTTGGTATTACACTTAGATTTTTCTTAAAGAAACTATTTCTCCAGTCTTTTGAGTTGATCTGTTTTGCATGGAGCTTTCTTCAACCATGCCCTTGATTCAGAAGTGGGTTTGATTTCCAGACAAGTCAATCTGAGTTACTACAACTGATTCAGGAACAGCCACTTGACACAAATCAGGCTACTTGGAATCACAGGAATAACTGTGAAAGAAGCAATTGCTTTTCACTGATGCTTGCTCAGTATTATATTTGTACAATATAATAAAGCAATTCTGATTATCTTTGCCATTATTGTCTGCAAAGAGAGAAACCAATACACAAGAAAGCAGACTTCACAGAGAAGTGTCACCTTGCTGATTCAGCACTTGGATTTAACTGTTCTTAAACCTAAATCTATCTTTGGACTTTCTGTTGTATGAGCCATAAGTCCTCTTGCTTTTAATTTTTCCCTTCCGAAAAGGGAACTTTGAGTTGTCTTCTGCTGAATAAATGGTTTTGTGCTAAAAAAAATAAAAAACTGCATAGAAATGGATGAAAATATAAGACCCAGAACCCAAGAAAGCTTCCAGAGCTATACATTTTAATCTTGAGGGTGAGAGATGAAAAAGTTCAAGATGTGAGAAAATAAGGTAGGATGTGAATGAGTACTGGAAGTCTATGCCATACTTGCTCAAGCCTTATTAGGTTGAGAATTATAGAAATCAACTCAAACTAGCTCAAGAAATATTTTTAATCAGAAATTTATTGGAAGAAGGCTGCAATATTTGGCAGAAATTAGTCACAGCACCACTTGGGGCAAAGAATCAAGGAATCTTTTTCCCACTCTCTCTCTCTGCACCTCTGCACATCTTCCCTTGCTGGGCAGAGACTGTCTTTCCATTGCCTCTCTTTGAACAAGCAATAAGAACATAACTCTTGAAAAGTTCCTCAGGTTGCATCTCTTGAGTTCCTGTATAAGTAGATGTTGTCCTTGCCTCTGGATCCCAATTCCTGATTCATGGGAGATAGATTCCTATTGACCCACCTGGGTATGGTTTGGCTGCCAGAATCTCACTCCACTTAATGAGACAAATGGGGTGGAGGGGAGGGGCAGAAGGAAGTGACAGTTGACAGGGAGACGGTGTCATTGAAATTTGGGCAGATATCCAAAAAGGATCCAATATAGTTTTTAAAGTCTCAAACTAGCTTCAGGATTTTTCATTTTCTAAAATTTACATTGTTTTATTTTATTGTCAATTTTGGCATATTCTGCTACATCTAAAGGCTATTGTAACAAAACTCTATGTAGAATAATTATCAGGTAGAAATATAAATTTAAATGAATATTGTATGAGTTCATGATTTACCTCACTTTTGTTATTTGTTTTATTTATTTTTTTTTTTTTGAGTCTCGGGTGCTGAGTGTTGAGTTAACAATTTCCTTCATTTCTAAAATACCACTGTCATTTGGTCATGCAAAGTCCTCTCTTGTTTATTGAATACCATTTCTTGCTTTCCCCCTCCTGTTTCCTATCTTTCTCCTCCTTCCATTCCTCACAAACACAACTCTAATGTACTGATCATAAAATCTTTGAATTGTATTATTGTAAATGTATGTAGATGTAAGGTATATAGAATTATTTTATATATATATATATATGCATTTCAATTTGAAGACATTTTGTTGTACTATAGATTTTGCCTATTTCTTTCTCTCCTTTTCTTATTGTGTTTATGATTTATTCATTTTTCTGGATGTCTTACCAGTCATTTACTTATCTTCCTTACACAGTATTCCCACTGAAATGAACAATTAGATTGTATACAATTGCTCAGTACCACAAGCAAAGCTGCAATAAAGTCCTCATGTGTCTTCTTGTAATAGTATCTGAGGAAATCTCTGCTATACTTTCTAAGAAGTGAAATTTTGTAGACATAGGGACTTCATACACTTAATGTAACATAGAGCTGCCAGATAGCTCTTCATTGCCTACTTTATTCTAGAGTCTCATTCACTAGAGTTTTCACCAGCTTTTACCATTTATTCAATCATTGACAAATAAATGGTATTTCTTTTATAATTTAGAACATATCTAAGGATTTCTTAGCTATTTGGATTTCCAGTCTGTGAATTATCCATCATACATTAAGTCCATTTTTATGGAGAATTTCTTGTGCTTCTTGCATCTGGTATAAGCAGATTTTTCCAGTGATATAATCATAGAGATACAATAAAAAATTTTTCCAATACTTTCTTGATTTAACTTTTTCTTGACTCTTTTATAACTTCTGGCATATTTCTAAAAATACTATCTAGGATTAATCCCAAAGAAACAAGAAAATTTTAAATGAATATTTAATAAAAAATAAATTTAAACATAATTTTGTAGTGGGTTACTATACAGATTTTTTAGACCTGAAATTCTACTTTTTTCTGTTTTGGTAGGAATAATGAATTTTAATGGAGTGCTGGAGCAATTTGTTCCAGCTATGACCATCTAGTCAAGGCTAGGTTTTTCCAGTGGTCATGTATGGATGTGAGAATTGGACTGTGAAGAAAGCTGATCGCCGAAGAATTGATGCTTTTGAACTCTGGTGCTGGAGGAGACTCTTGAAGAGTCCCTTGGACTGCAAGGAGATGCAACCAGTCCATGACTGAACTGAACTGAACTGAACTGATGAGGCTTGCTTGCGGTAAGTAAGAAGGATGATATAGTGACGACAGAAAGTAATTCAAACAAAGGTGAAATTAATGAATTATTACAGATCAAGAGAATGAGTAATCCTGGTCTAAGGCACCCATTTCAGAAAACAGTTTCTATAAGTGATGCTTCCCATAATATTATCCTATTTTTATGGAACAATGTTTGTAGTTATCTCTATCTGAATAAAATATTCCATATACTCTAAATAGACCAGCATTATTTCACTGCTTATCACAAACCTTTATTTACTTCCAAGCTGTAGTTAATTCATTAATTAATAACTCTAAATTTTATTATAAAGAATATCAAGTCATATATTATAAAAGTAAATGTTATTAACAAAAGTACATTTTCTTATGCAAAATCTTACTTTGATTTTACTTTAATTAGTAGAAAAAAATTTGATAGAGATTCTGATGGATTTGCCATTCATAGAGATTTTCTGCCAAACAGATGGTCCAACTTAACAATTAGATTTGCCTACAGAATACAAATGAATGGCTAAGGGAAGAGAAAATGGAAAGAATCAAAGGAGAAAAGGGAGTTTTTTCAGGTAGCTAATCGTATTACCATGTGTGTTCATTGCTCATGACTAATCCACAGCTTATCCTTCTAAGCATTCCCAGAACACTCATTCCAAGGATGACAATTCATTGGAAAATAACAGCTATGAGGTGGAGCATTTGCACACATTATCTTATGGAATTTAATTGTTACAACAACCCTCTGGTTAGCATTTTACAGCTAAGGTATTGGGATAGGAAGAGCTTCAATCCAAGGACAACAGTCAGTGCTAGAGTAAGGATTTAAGTCTAGATTTTTCTGGTTACAAATCTACTCCCTTAGCTTCAGTACCATCTTCTCCATTTGTTAGATATTTCTCTGATTTGAACCAAAAATTACCCCCCATTCATGAAACTACTTTTTTCATACTTTATCTAGCTCCTGCAGTACATGGCAAAGTTCAATGGCTCTCTCTGAACATCTCCCAAAGGAGGTGCTTTTAGCTTCCACATGGTACTGAATCTGCAACACTGATGACATTTTTAACATGAGTTAAAAAATTATATCTCTTAATATAAGATTTAAACTTATATCTCTAAAAATTACTTTTGCACTTTTTTCACTTATTTGAGTGATGATTTTTTTATTGTTTCATTTGCAAGTAGGAATTGTTCTACTGGTTAACTTTTCAAGTTAAAGTGGTTTGAAAGCTTTAACACTGATATGAAGAATTTACCAATTAAAAAAGAAAGCAAATTTTCTGGGAAACCTTAATCTCTCAGGTATTTATTATGTCCTTGGACAAAAAAAGTTGTATTCACGTTGGCCTAACAAGAATATACCACCTAGCCTATCGTGTTCCTAATATCTAACCTATATTTTGCCTTCTTTATCTTCCAATCATTGCCATTTGTCCCCATGTCTACTGAGGCTATGAGTAATTCCCTCATCCATCATATTGTTACCCAAGAGACATTATTTATAGACTGTGAACATGGCTCAGCTCAGTTTTCTCTTTTCAAAACTACGTAAGTTAATTTTTTCAGTTGTTTCACATGTCTTTTACTCATTTTGTGGGCTCTTTTCTGTTCTCTTTTGAGCTTTCTCCAATTATCCTAAACACTTCTTAAAATTTTCAGAGCAGACATATTTACAGAATTTTAAAAGCAGTTTCATACTAATTCAACTGGGCAGAAAACTGGCTTTCTTTCTCCATTGTTACACCTTTGACTGAGCTATGTAGACTGAATTTAAGTCTCTGGCATTAGACATCACTGGGTAAATGAATTTATTTTGCAAATGCATTTGATCACTAGAGGACCATTTGAATTCTTTGAAGTGTAGTTTCTACTAGAATTTAATTCTTAGGTTTTACCATTATAAGCAATAAGTACTAAAGCTTTAAGCTTGGTTAGAAATACAGTGAATATTTTTGGTTTTCAGAAATATTTTCTATGCACAGTGCTACTTATTAGGATAAGTAAATCCAGTTTTAGTTTAATTTTTTCTAGGTAAAATTTCCTAACAAACTGTATATTTCATCTTATTCAACTACACTGATTGATTTTAGATTTTAGAAATATGTTCTTTTACAGAAAGATAGAATTTACTCAAGAATATTAAGTAAGATACAACATATTTCAGACTATAGGAATGCAGAAATATACATTAGGAACTGAAATCATGAAATCAGTCTGAAAGATATATTTGTGTGTAGTTTAGAAAGATTCACAGGCAGAAAGTAATTTTTGTGTAGTTTTGGGGGAAGAAAAGCAATTCTTTTGCAGACAGTACATCGACATTCTGTAGAAATAAAATGCATTATGAATTAGCAGTTCCAAAAAAAAAAAAAACTCTGGTATTTTGAAAGGATGAAATTAGAGCAAAAGAGGAAAATTTGACAGATGTACAAAGTTCTCAGCTTCTAATCACATGGAGAAAGTTTGAAATATTTTCCCCTTACTTTTCCACTAATTTTTAAACTTTATTTACTAAATGATTCTTCTTCCTAACCCAAATCTTTGTCACTAATTCTGTTTTCCTTCAAGAAAATGAGCAATAGGAATAGAATCTCTGACCTAGAACAAGGGAACTGTGTGCTCATTTCCCATTTAGTAAAGGTTTGTTGATAATGATGAATGGTACACCTGAGAAACTGGAACAACAAAATTCTCCATCTGACCACAGTTTATGACTCTTTCACCTCTTTCAGTCTCTTTGTTCCAATAGGCCTACTATTTTACCTCACGGAACCCCATGCTTGGTCACTTCTTCTTTATTCTCTAACTCCATTAGCCCCTCCTGGCAGCCTTCCATTCCTCACACTGGACCCCACAATCCATCATTTCAAATGCGTTCTTGGTGGCACCTTCTCATCCATCACTCCCTTGACCATCTGCCTCAACTGTCTCACCAGTCTCCAACCCTAACATCCATTTTCTTTGCTTTTGCTCTCAGGTTGCCAAATGCTGTTAGGGAAAATCACATAACTGAGCTGATTTTCTCCATTACAAATTTAATTTTCAACCTCAGCGGGCCCCTCAAATCAGTTCAGCAATCCTTTTACTTAATCCTAATCAACAACTTTTCTCATTTCCCTTAGTGGCTATTCCAAATCTTGCCCATATTTCTAAAGCCCTCTGCCCCACCTTGCCCACCTATTCTCGGCAGGCTGCCAGCTCCCTACTTTACAAGGAAATTAGAAGCCAACCTGTATGAACTCTCCCAACTTCCACATTTTCACCTCTGAAGTTTATCTGTATCTCATCTGCTCATGCTTCTTTCCCTTGTTTGTCAAAGAAACATCCTGACACATTTGTAAAACTAACTCTTCTACCTGGTTTTTATTTCTAGCTATTTTTGTCTACACAAATACTTTGGCTTCTCAATTATATTTGTTGTTTGCATCCGTAATTCCTTCTTCTAAACTAGGTCCTTTGTTTCATGAATAAGCATGTCCAACTTCCAACTATTCTTATAATTAAAATAAAACTTGCAACTTAACACCTTATCTTTTCTAATTTTTAATTAAGCAAAAAGTACTGAGCATCTCACATGGGTAGGTACTGTTATAACCCCTGAAGATTTACTGATAGTAGACCAGGATCCCAGCATATTAAAAGTAGAGACATTGCTTTGCCAACAAAAGTCTGTATAGTCAAAGCAATAGTTTTTCTATTAGTTATGTATGGATGTGAGAGTTGGACCATAAAGGAGGCTGAGCACCCAAGAATTGATGCTTTCAAACTGTGATGCTAGAGATTACACTTGAGAGTCCCTTGGACTGCAAGATCAAACCAGTCAACCCTAAAGGAAATCAACCCTGAATATTCATTGGAAGGGTTGTCACTGAAGGTGAAGCTCCAATACTTTGTCCGCCTGATAAGAAAAGACAACTCATTGGAAAAGCCTCTGATGCTTGGAAAGGTTGAAGGCAAAAGGAGAAGGGGGCAGCAGACAATGCGATGGTTAGATGTCATCACCAACTCCATGAAGATGAATTTGATCAAACTCTGGGATGTAGTGCAGAACAGAGGAGCCTGGCATGCTGCAGCCCATTGGGTCACAAAGAATAGGACATGACATAGCGACTGAACAGCAACAAGACTAGGTTCCAACCTTCATGTAGCTTATAGACTCTTAAAAAGGAGTCTCTATTTACCTTCCTTTCACTTCCTAAATACTGTAATTGGTGACCTACCATAACATTCTATGAGAGGACACTGCTGTAATTTATAAGTCTGAGACAAATTCTTTGTGTTTTCATAATGATAGGCTTTGTTGGTTCAGTAGCCTTGGAACCTGAGGGAAGGACATACTAGGCCAGTCATAACGAAGTGCCAAAAATTGGGTGGCTTAAAGGGAAATGTACTGTCTTATAGTTCAGGAGGCTAGAAATCTGAAATCAAGGTGTCAGCAGTACTATGTTCTCTCTAACAGTTTAATAGATGACTCTTCCTTGTCTTGTCTAGCTTTCCAGTATTTGTTAACAATCTCTGGCATTCTTTGGCTTGTAGAAACACCCCTATAATTTTATGGCCATCTTCTTCTGTGACTTCACATAATTTTCAAACTATGTCTGTCTATGTGTCCAAATCTCCCATTTTTATAAGGATGCCAGTTTGTATTGGATTAGGGTCCACCTCAATAACCTCATTTTAACTTGATAATCTCTGCTGCTACTGCTAAGTCACTTCAGCCGTGTCCAACTCTGTGTGACACCATAGATGGCAGCCCACCAGGCTCCCCCATTCCTGGGATTCTCCAGGCACAACACTGGAGTGGGTTGCTATTTCCTTCTCCAATGCATGAAAGTGAAAAGGGAAAGTGAAGCCACTCAGTCGTGTCCAACTCTTAGCAACCCCATGGACTGTAGCCTACCAGGCTCCTCCATCCATGGGATTTTCCAGGCAAGAGTACTGGAGTGGGTTGTCATTGCCTTCTCCTAATTATCTCTATAAAGGCCTTATTTCCAAATATGCTCACATTGCGAGGCACTGGAGTTTAATATTCTAACATATCTATTTTGTAGGTACAATTCAACCTATAAAAGTTGCTTTACTCAAAAATGAATCCTTGCTGCCTCTGGATAAACAGGATTTTCAGATGTTTAGTCTGATGACTGACATGGTTAATTCTGGTTATTAAAGCAAAGAGGTTTCTTGTCTGAGAGATATCTTAAAAAAAACTGTCTGGCCCATTAATAAAATTTGAAGGGAATAGGCAGTACATTAGGGATTCATTTACATAAGGATTAAAATTTTGGGTCAAAAGACAAAGAACAGATCTTTGAGATACTAAAGGAACTAAAGATTTCTTCCTTCTATAATACAGGGTAAATGGACAAGATTAGTGGTCAATCTGATTAGATTAAAATCTAATTTCTAAGATTCCCTTGCAGCTGAAATTCTCATGTTACCTCTTTTCTGTTGATCAGATGCATCTTTAGGAGGCATGTTTAGGAAGTTAGCATCTTTAAGTGGTGGTCATCTGAGAGAAATCAGATCATCTTAAAACACTGAACAAAGGCATTCATTCTTTGGTGATGTCTTCCTGGAAGTATCTGGTGTCAGACTTGCTAGGCAGCAGATAGAAACAGCAGTTCTATGTGTTGTGGGTGAGGACTTTTTGGTTTTTATTTTTCTGGATGTATCATAACTTGCTTTGTTCTTGGCTCTGAGGCAATCAACCCAGGTTGCTGGCTTTCCTGGATATTCTGTGAGCTTCCTACATTCTGATTTAAAAAAAAAACACAAAAACCTGTCAATTCCAGTGAATTACTGTGATTTATAGAATGTATTGGGAACGTTTCCATCTTTTTATTCAGTTTCATATCTGGATCTAACAATTCAGTATATCAAGCTTTTATTTCCTAGCTGACTGATTAAAATTTTCCTTGAGTAACCCAGGCAGAAAAATTAGCATTTTTCTAGTGCAGGCAGGGTTTCTTAATCTTGGCACTAATGATATTTTAAAACAAATAACTCTTTATCGTGACTGGCTATCTTGTATATGGTGGGTTGTTTAGAAGCCTACTGTAGCTTCTATCCACTAGTTATAGTCATATCTCCTTGCAGTTGTGATAATTCAAAATGAAAGTGTCCAGACGTTTGTTAAGTTTGTTAAGTGTACCCTGGGAGTCAAAAGCATGTCACCCCTCACCCACAACCCCCCATTCCCTTTGAAAAGCACTGTGGAATAATCACAGCTAAAGCACTCCACATGTAATAATGCATTTAGTTTTTAAAGCAGCTCTGTGGGGAAAATATTACTATTTTATACATTTCATAGTTATTATTAATACTATTTTCTAAACTTCTATACACAAGGAGGGAGTTTGCCTCACTTGCACAAGTCACATGAAATGAAGTTAATTCAGGTATATTGCTGACTTAGAGTAATGCTCTAATTCCCTGCACTCTATCCTCATTAGCTCAATAATGTTGTATAAGCAGTCACCATTTTCATTAAACCTTAAAGCATTTGGCAATCTTGAGATAAAGCACTATTTTTATTCTGATTTAAATTTTAAAAGCATTGAAGATACCATATCTTCATACCATTGAATTTGACATGCCTCAACAATAAGATTTTATCTTACTCTGCAGTGTATCCTGAATTTTGCCTCTAGTTGTTTCCCAAAAATATAATTCTTATCTAACAAATCTCCTAATGTTTTCTTTCACCTACAAAGTCTTCACTCTTTACCTCTACATATATGAATCTTTACAATAGCTTATATATCCAAATTCATAGTCTACTATTGATGTCTCCAGAGCATAAATTAAGCGTGGCTTTCTACTGTTTCCAATCACACCTCAAGTTGTACCAATATTAAAGACATTTTTCCTATTTTAGAATAGCTTTTTTTGTCCCTATGCCTGGAGATATATTCATTCTACAGGCTTTACACTAATGCTACCTACTTGTTAGGATTTGTCCATCTCTACTACTTTTTATCCCCTGGGTTTCTATGGCATTTTTATAAACCTCTATTAGAGCACTTGTAATATTGAACTGTAAATATTAGACTTTACATATTTGTTTCTAACTGGAGAGTTGAGCTAATTAAGGATCACACTGTACCTTATACTTTATGTCCCCAGCACTGGGCAGGGAGCTAGTTCCCCTAGCTCATAGAACTTACTCAAAAAATTAAGTCAATAAATGAAATCTGCATCAACTCAAGATAATCATCACAGACCAGTGAAGTGGCCCTTAATGATTACAGCTCCTAAGATGTCTTTAAAGGGTTTCTGGTCCTAATCAGATCTGTCCTTTTCCCATACCCCCTCATTGCCTCTGGAAACGAAATGAAGTTGGGGATTTCCAGTGCTCATTTTAATTTCAAAGTTATGGACTTTATTTTCCGGGAGTATTTTGGTGATTACAACATTAAAATATAATTCATTGTGTTCTTGACACCATACACACAGATAAACTCAAAATGGATTAAAGACCTAAATGTAAGACCAGAAACTATAAAACTCTAGTGGAAAACATAGGCAGAACACTCAGTGATGTAAATCAAAGCAAGATCCTCTATGGCCCACCTCCTAGAATAATGGAAATAAAAACAAAAGTAAACAAGTGGGACCTGATTAAACTTCAAAGCTTTTGCACAGTAAAAGGAAACTATAAGCAAGGTGAGAAGACAACCTTCAGAATCGGAGAAAATAATAGCAAATGAAACAACTGACAAAGGATTAATTTTCAGTTGTGTTCAAATACTTGTTCTCTACCCTCCTTTTCCCACCTGAGCATAACAAAGAGCTTCATTATACTTTGCTTTCATTTTTAATCCATTATGCAATAAGCTACAAATAAAAAGAAATAATTGATATTATCTAAATATCTGTACCCAGGAGAAGCTACTTTTCAGAAAACTGTACTATTCCTTGCAAGAATGGTGAACTATGACCCTGGAGCCTTCCCAAGGTCAGAGTTACATTTTGGCAGTCATGCACCATTCCACTCAATTACCCATTCAATATATACTTATTGTGAAACTACTGAATACTATATATACTATTAGTCCTTCTTATACACCATTAAAGAAATTTATGATCAACATTTTTTTTACATTACATTTCAAAGTCAGCAGTGTGTTTAATTTTCCAGTTGAGTTTGCATTAAACTCTTTTCTGCAAAATTCTGGGTTTCTGAAGACAAAAGTAATCTTAAATACTGGAGCCTATTACACAGAATGAAGTCAGCCAGAAAGAAAAACACCAATACAGTATACTAATGCAAATATATGGAATTCAGAAAGATGATAACGATAACCCTGTATACGAGACAGCAAAAGAGACACAGATGTATAGAACAGTCTTTTGGACTCTGTGGGAGAGGGAGAGGGTGAGATGGTTTGGGAGAATGGCATTGAAACATGTATATCATCGTATGTGAAACGAATTGCCAGTCCAGGTTCAATGCATGATACAGGATGCTTGGGGCTGGTGTACTGGGATGAACCAGAGGGATGGGATAGGGAGGGAGGTGGCAGGGGGATTCAAGATGGGGAACACATGTACACCCGGGACAGATTCATGTCAGTGTGTGGCAACACCAATACAATAATGAAAAGTAATTAGCCTCCAATTAAAATAAATAAATTTTTAAAAATACATTTATAAGGTTTTTAACAAAAATAAATAAAAATTTTAAATGTTTTCATTAAAATGTCTTACATTGTCATTTATTAATAAAAGTATGTTTTTTTGTAGGAATACCTACTTTGTTCAAATAACTTATATGAGCTTATTAAAGTACTGAGATTATTCAGTTTTCTTTTTTCCATTTTCTTTAAAAAAAAAGATGTTACATATCTGTATGCTCATGATTACGACCATATTTCTTTTACACATGCCCCATAGGCACAAAAGGATTTCAAATATATTCTGAGGAAAAGAGTATTTCAGCCCAATATGGAAGAAAGTAAGCAGGTAATCTAAGCCTCGTGCTACTCCCACTCACAAAGGCCTGTGATGTTCTGGGTAAACCCAATGTCTCCAAAGATCTTAGGTACAAAAAGGCCAGGCATATATCATTTATCATTTCTGAAATATTATCTCTGTAATATTCTTATAGGTTTCTGTCTACTCTTTAATAAAGAAGATATTTATTTTCTAGGTACTTAGTTGACTCTGCATCTTTTTAAAACTGTTGTTTTAAATATTTAGAGTGATCAAGTACTACATAGTTATAACTTATAACAAAGGATTCCTTACATGATAATGTTCAAAAATCTCATTTTAAGCAGAAGTAATGAAAAAGCGATAAGGGTAGAGTTTTATAAATTTTTAAAAAGTGAACATAGTAGAGTAACTCTCCCCTACATGAGTTACCAACCTCCTTTAATGCCCTAAGGGCCCCATCTATCCCCAGACACACACTTCCTTCCTTCTCCCCAAAGGTAGTATCTTTCTATCACCATAAATTGGTTTTACCTGCATCTGAATCTTTATTAATAGAGTGTATAGTACATATTTTGTCTTATTTATTTTACATTATGATTGTGAAATTGACTTGTGCTATTGAAAGCAATAGAAGTTCATTTATTTCCATTGCTCTATAGAGTATCTCTTCAATAATTATTTTCATCCATTTGAATTGGTTTCACGTGGTGACTATGATAAGTAATGATGCTCTGAACACCTTTGTAGTCATGTTATAGTGCACATGTCTGCTCAGTTGTGTCCAAATCTTTGTGACCCCATGGACTGTAGCCCACCAGGTTCCTCTGTCCATGATATTATCCAGGCAAAATTACTGGAGTGGGTTGCCATTTTCTACTCCATGGGAACTTCCCGACCCAGGAATTGAACCCACGTTTCCTGCACCTCTTGAATTGACGGGTAGATTCTTTACCACTGAACTGCCTGGTAAACCAGTTATGGTGCACATATGCATATACTTTGCATTTCCTGAAGGAATATTGAGGCTAATAATATTTTTATATTCTTTATATCTTTAGGAGTATTTGAAAACATTTTGAGAAGTGCCTATTCAAATTTTCCTTATGCTTTATATTGAGTTGTATCTGTCATTATACATTGACCTGTATGTACTTTATATAATCAGTGGTGATTTTATCCTCCTGGGGACATTTGGCAATGTCTTGAAACCTTCTGTTTGTCACAACTGAAGGAGTTCTAGGGTCATCCACTGGGCAGGGGCCTGGGATGCTGCTGAACATCCTACAATAAACAAGATAGCCCACCAATTAAAAGAATATCTGGTCCAAAATGTTGGTAGTAGCAAGGTTAAGGAACTCTGAAATATGTGTATGTAAAATTGAAATATAGTCTATATTATATTATATAAAAGTTTCACACTGAAATTTGCATTATACTTTTAATAGTATGTGATGAATAGAAGTTCTTATATTTTACATTTTATTTTTGTTTACACTTAATATGCATGATGATTATGAAAACATCTTTGCCTACCCAAAGAACATGAAGATATTATTCTTTGTTATTTTCTAGACCTACTTTGTCCAGTACAGTAGCAACTAACCACATGTGGTTATTGACCACTTGAAATATGCTCAGTCAAAATTGAGTGTCTTGTAAACATAAAATATACATCAGAATATGAATAATTTGTCTGGAAACAAGAATTTATATAACATATCTCATTGTTTTTTTAAACTGACTGTACATTGAAATGATAACATGGAACAGTTCAGTTCAGTCACTCAGTCATGTCCAACTCTTTGCAACCCCATGAATCACAACACGCCAGGTCTCCCTGTCCATCACCAACTCCAATATATGATAACATCTGTTACATATGTGGTTCACTTTATATGTCTATTAAATATTGCTTTCTATGTGGTTTTACAGTTCACATTTTGATAGTCTACTCATAACTAATTTTTGACAATAGTATAAAACAGGAGTCAAAATTTTACACCATATAAATGAGCTACCATCATAATGAAAGCAACAGCCTTTCCTTAAAGTACTACACTTCCTTTATCATTATTGAACTCCTTATTTTGTTCTACTAACTTATTTTAATTCATTTACCAAGGGGACACTGTCTCAATTATTCTTCCTTGAAATGTGATAGCAGAATTTCCTCAGCTCTATTCTTTTGGATGACTCGTATTTCCATGTAAATTTTAAAATCAAGTTTTCAAATTTCAAAGAAAAAAGCCTGCTAAGGTTCTCAATGGGAATAAATTTAATCCATAAACTATATACAAAGAATCAAAACATTAACCATACTGAATCTTCTACAAAAAACATAGATTTACCCCTCCCCCATTTATTTGGTTCATTAATTTCTCTCGTTAATGTGTTTTGTGTAAAGGGCTTGAAATTCTATTGTTAAACTTAGTCCTAGCATGTTGATGATTTATGATACTAATGAAAAATTTTAAATTAATTTTCTGATTATTACTGATACACAATTAATCATTGTTTATTGACCTTTTATCATATGACCTTGATAAATTTAAGTTATTAATTCCAAATTTCCATCTGTAGGTTCATTCTTTGAGATTTTCCAGATACATAAATATATTTTCTGCAAAAATAAAAATAATGTTTTATAAAAATGAAAGGAAAAATTAAAAAATAAAAATCTCTCTTGTGATGAGAACTCTAGGATTAACTCTTCTAATCACATTTATATATATCATACAGCAGTGATGTTGTAATGTTGTACATTATATCCCTAGTACATTATTTGTTGATCTTAAAACTGGAAGTTTGTATCTTTTGACCATCTTCCTCCAATTCCTTCTGCTGCTGCCCTCTGCCTCTAGTACCATAGCTCTGATCTCTCTGAGTTTGAGAGTGTTATTGTTATTTTGGATTCCACAAATAAGTGAACTCATGCAGTATTTAAAGTCTGACATATGGTGGCTCAGACGGTAAAGAATCTGCCTACATGTCAATGTATGGCAAAACCAACCAATATATTAATGTAAGGTAATTTGCCTCCAATAAAATAAATTAAAAAAAAAAAAAAGAATCTGCCTACAACCCTGGAGACCTGGGTTCTGTCCCTGGGTTGGGAAGATCCCCTGGAGGAAGAAATGGCAACCCACTCCAGTATTATTGCCTGGAGAATTCCACAGACAGAGAAACCTAGTGGACTATAGCTCATGGGGTCACAAAGAGTCGGACATGACTGAGCAACTAACACTATTTCATGTAACATATGCCTTCAGGTCCATCCATGCTGTTGCGAATGGTAGGATTTCCTCATCTTTACAACTGAACAATAGTCTATTATGTAAAAATAAACTTCAACATCTTTATCCATTCATCCATCAATTGACACTTAGGTTGTTTCCATGCCTTGACTGCATTATAAATAATGCTGCTATGAAAATAGGAAAATAGATATCTTTTCAAGTTAGTGTTTTCATTTCATTTGGATTTATTCCCAAAAGTAGAATTGCTGGATCATATGGTAGTTATATTTTTAACTTTTTGAGTATCCTCTCTACTGTTTTCTATAGTGATTGTGCCAATTTACAATCCTACCAACAGTGTTCAAGGGTTTGCTTTACCCCACATGCAGGCCAGCATTTGTTATTGCTTGTCTTTTGGTGATAGCCACTCTAACATGGAATATCTCATAGTGGTTTTTAATTTGAATTTTCCCAATGGCTAGACACTGAGCCTTTTTTCATGGCTTGTTGGACTTTTGCATATCTTCTTTGGAGAAATGTTTTTTTTTAAATATTGCTCACAATGGGAAACTCAATACAATGTTGAAGAGTAGTAAAAGCAGTTTTTCATTTTTAACCTCAGTGTACAGGATTTCAATATTTCATAAGTAACTATAATGCTGTCATTGTTTTTTGTTTTAGATACCCTTTATCAAATTAAAATTTTTCCTACTATTTGTAGCTTGCTAAGAATTTTTATCAACAAAGAGGTGAATTTGACAAGATCGGGCGTGTTCAGGGTGGTATGGCTATAGACCAAAGAGGTGAATTTGATCAAAAACTTTATTTGAATCTGTCGAAATGACATAATATTGTTCTTTTTTCTGTTAATGTGATGAAATAAATTGTTTTCTGAGTATCTGTATAACCCTGGGTTTTTGTATAAACTCAAATCAATGAAGATATATTCCCCTAAATTAAAATTATCTTTTTAGGGATTCTTATAAATAATATTCATGAGGAAGCTAACTTACTTGTAGCTTCTCTTCCTTCAATAACCTCATTAGGCTTTATTAGTAAAGTTAGGCCACTCTCACTTTACAGTTTGGATCATGGAAGTTTATTTTCTGGAAGTTTATTATGATTAGAGATGTAAAATCCTTCAGTTCAGTTCAGTCACTCAGTCTTGTCCAGCTGACACGAACCCATGAACCACAGCACGCCAGGCCTCCCAGTCCATCACCAACTCCCAGAGTTCACACAAACCCATGTCCATTGAGTCGGTGAAGCCATCCAACCATCTCAACTTCTGTCATCCCCTTCTCCTCCTGACCTCAACCTTTCCCAGCATCAGGGTCTTTTCAAATGAGTCATCTCTTCACATCAGGTGGCCAAAGTATTGGAGTTTCAGCTTCAGCATCAGTCCTTCCAATGAATATTCAGGACTGATTTCCTTTAGGATGGACTGGTTGGATCTCCTTGCTGTCCAAAGGACTCTCAAGAGTATTCTCCACCACCACAGAGAAACAGCATCAATTTTTTGGCACTCAAGTTTCTTTATAGTCCAACTCTCACATCCATACATGACCACTGGAAAATCCATAGCCTTGACTAGATGGGCCTTTGTTGGCAAAGTAATGTCTCTGCTTTTTAATATGCCATCTAGGTTGGTCATAACTTTCCTTCCAAGGAGTAAGCATCTTTTAATTTCATGGCTGCAATCACCATCTGCAGTGAATTTGGAGCCCAGAAAAATAAAATCAGCCACTGTTTCCACTGTTTCCCCATCTATTTCTCATGAAGTGATGGGACCAGATGCCATATTAGTTTTCTGAATGCTGAGCTTTAAGCCAATTTTTTCACTCTCCTCTTTCACCTTCATCAAGAGGCACTTTAGTTCTTCTTCACTTTCTGCCATAAGGGTAGTGTCATCTGCATATCTGAGGTTATTGATATTTCTCCCAGCAATCTTGATTCCAGCTTGTGCTTGCTCCAGCCCAGGCTTTCTCATGATGTACTCTGCATATAAGTTAAATAAACAGGGTGACAATATACAGCTTTGACGTACTCCTTTTCCTATTTGGAACCAGTCTGTTGTTCCATGTCCAGTTCTAACTGTTGCTTCCTGACCTGCACACAGGTTTCTCAAGAGGCACGTCAGGTGGTCTGGTATTCCTATCTCTTTCTGAATTTTCCACAGAGTGATCCACACAATCAAAGGCTTTGTCATAGTCAAAAAAAGCAGAAATAGATGCTTTTCTGGAACTCTCTTGCTGTTTTCATGATCCAGTGGATGTTGGCAATTTGATCTCTGGTTCCTCTGCCTTTTCTAAAACCAGCTAGAACATCTGGAAGTTCACGGTTCACGTATTGCTGACGCCTGGCTTGGAGAATTTTGAGCATGACTTTATTAGCATGTGAGATGAGTGTGGAAGCTTGAGCATTCTTTGGCATTGCCTTTCTTGGGATTGGAATGAAGACTGACCTTTTCCAGTCCTGTGGCCTCTTCTGATTGCTGGCATATTGAGTGCAGCACTTTCACAGCATCATTTTTTCAGGATTTGAAATAGCTCAACTGGAATTCCATCACCTCCACTAACTTTGTTCATAGTGATGCTTCTTAAGGCCCACTTAACTTGATATTCCAGGATGTCTGACTCTAAGTGAGTGATCTCACCATTGTGATTATCTTGGTCATGAAGATCTTTTTTGTACAGTTCTTCTGTGTATTCTTGCCACCTCTTCTTAATATCTTCTGCTTCCGTGAAGTCCCTACCATTTCTTTTATTGTGCCCATCTTTGCATGAAATGTTCCCTTGGTATCTCTAATTTTCTTGATCTCTAGTCTTTCCCATTCTATTGTTTTCCTGTATATCTTTGCATTGATCACTGAGAAATGCTTTCTTATCTCTCCTTGCTGTTCGTTGGAACTCTGCATTCAGATGCTTTTATCTTTGCTTTTCGCTTCTCTTCTTTTCACAGCTATTTGTAAGGCCTCCTCAGACAGCCATTTTGCTTTTTTGCATTTCTTTTTCTTGGGGATGGTCTTGATTCCTGTCTCCTGTACAATGTCATGAACCTCCGTCCATAATTTATCAGGCACTCTATCAGATCTAGTCCCTTAAATCTATTTCTCACTTCCACTATATAACCATAAGGGATTTGATTTAGGTCACACCTGGATGATATAGTGGTTTTCTCCACTTTCTTCAATTTCAGTCTGAATTTGGTACTAAGTAGTTCATGATCTGAGCCACAGTCAGCTCCTGGTCTTGTTTTTCTGAATGTATACAGCTTCTGCATCTTTGACTGCAAAGAATATAATCAGTTTGATTTTGGAGTCGACCATCTGGTGATGTCCATGTGTAGAGTCTTCTCTTGTGTTGTTGGAGAGGATGTTTGCTATGATCAGTGTGTTCTGTTGGCAGAACTCATTAGCCTTCATATACATATATGTATAGACATATATGTATTGCACATACATACATACAATACATATATGTCTATAGATGTATAAACAATTACATATATATAATACCATATATATTATAATATGTAATACTTCCTTAGACATATATAACACTTCTATACTGAAGTCATTTGACCTAAAATATTTGTTGTGGGAAGATTTAATTCTATATTTGATTTCTTTAGCAGACAAAGAGCTGTAAAAATTTATACTTTTTCATGTCATTTTGCTACATTGTACTTTTCTGTGAATTTGTTCACTTAAATTTCAGATATATTTTAATCATTTTATAGTATCCTAGAAATACTTTTTTTATTGCATTTACAATCAGTAGAGATTTTCTCTACTTCATTCCTGATACTGGTACTATGTTACTTCCTTGCACCACCACCCTCAAACACACACACTCCAGTCTTGCTAAAGGTGGTCTGTAAATTTAATGCATCTTCTTAAAGAACCAATGTTTGGCTTAACTGATTTTCTCAGCTTTCCATTCATTTTCTATTGATTTCTGCTTTTATTTTTATTTCCTTTCTTCTACTTTCTTTAGGTTTATATTACTATTATGTTTTTACTGTATCATTGCATAAATACATACATACCTGATTTTTAATATTTTTCCTCTAGTCTGCAGAAATATATCTCTGTATTTTCTACTGATTTGTAGACCAGATCACATATCTCAAAGAGATATCTTCACAATTATTTTCACTGTAACATTATCCAAAATAACCAAGATATGGAAACAATGTAAAAGTTCTTTGATGGATGAATTGAAAAAGTATGTGATATACAGACATAAATACAATGAAATATTATTCAGTCACACAAAATAAGAAAATCTGTTTAATTCTAGCAATATGGATAAAACTTCAAGGCATTATGGCTAAGTGGAATAAGTCAGACAAAGAAACACGGATATTGGATGGTAACATTTATATGTAGAATCTTAAAAAAATTAAAATTGATTTCACAGAAACAGAATGGAACGGTGATTGACAAGGGACAGTGGGGGTGAGAAATGGGCAGGTGTAATCAAAGGCTGCTGCTGCTGCTAAGTCACTTCAGTCGTGTCCGCCTCTGTGTGACCCCATAGACGGAAGCCCACCAGGCTCCCCCGTCCCTGGGATTCTCCAGGCAAGAACACTGGAGTGGGTTGCCATTTCCTTCTCCAATGTGTGAAAGTGAAAAGTGAAAGTGAAATTGCTCAGTCGTGTCCGACCCTTAACGACCCCACGGACTGCAGCCTACCAGGCTCCTCCATCCATGGGATTCAACCTTTCAATTATAGGAAGAATAACTTGTAAGGATAGTGACTATTGTTAATAATACAGTACTGAACACTTGAGAGTCACCAAATGTATATCTTAAACATTCTTACTATACTTGCCAAAAAAAGTTAATTAACTATGTGAGGTGATGGATGTGCTAATTATCTTGATCTTGCTAATCATTCCACAATGTGTATATACCAAATCATCACATTGTATACTTTCAGTTCAGTTCAGTAGCTCAGTCGTGTCCGACTCTGCGATCCCATGAATCACAGCATACCAGGCCTCCCTGTCCATCACCAACTCCCGGAGTTCACTCAAACCCATCTCCATCGAGTCGCTGATGCCATCCAGCCATCTCATTCTCTGTCGTCCACTTCTCCTCCTGACTCCAATCCCTATACAATTATATTTCTTGATTATTCCTCAGCAAAGTAGGAGGAGAAAGCAAAGAAAATTGTCCTTGGAAGAAAAGTAGTGAAAAATGAAAAAAATCACCTCAGCCATTTAAGGTCATCAACATTTTTAAATACTTTTACACTGCTTTCATCCTCATTCTTAGCAGAGGTCATAATTCCATTCTCTTATTCCAAATACATGATTGCATCTACTCATAATTCCAAATTTAAAGGTAGGTGGGGCTAAGAAGAAGATATTTTGTCAAACTGTCATTGGTCCTGATTGAGGAATGATAAAAAAAATTTAGCTATACAAAATATGACAGTATATTTGTAATGCATCCTGTAAGGTTGAGAGACTAATTAATAACAATTCTTTGCTTCTTACCAGGAGATAGAATTATGCAAGCCTACATGCTTGAATTTAAGAGTGACTATCCAATATGTTAATAATTAAAATGTAGTAAGAATTAAAATAGCTTCACTTATTTAACTCTATAGAAATCTACAGGTTTGTGGAATCTTTTCAAACACTTTTTGAAAGAAGTAAGTAGTGAGAAATAAAGGAGGATGAAAAGAAGGTCAGGGTAGTAAAAGTGAAAAAGAAAAGGAGGGACACAAGGAATAAAGGCAAAGGAGAGGAGGAAAGGGTTTTACCTCTGGATTTTATTCTGTTTACACTTTTCTAAATTACATTACTTTATACTTTTTCTGTTTCTTATTTTATATATAAAAACATATTTTGGGCATCAGCTACATAGCGGTTAAACACTTTGTTTCTGTAATTAACCAGAGGCCCTTTGGTTTAAAGTATTTCTTTTTCCAGTTTGCTTTAACTCATTTTTAAAATATCACTGTATCAGCTAATTTGGTATTTGATTTTGTACTTTTATTCAGAAAATTCCTCCTTGGATTCAATGTCACCTTTTAGAAAGACTGTTAGACCTGCTGAGAGCAAAGACCTCTTTTTTCCCCTCTGTGTTTCTAACATCTAGACAGTGGTTGGTAAATAGCAGGAACTGAGTAAGGATCTAGTAGTGAAAAAAAAGAAAGTAGTAACACTGAATTTCACAATTTTAGAAAACAGCCCAGCTATAGAATAAAAAGACATATTTAAGGTCAGTATTACCAGAGTGAACTCATTAAGGAGAGAGAAGGAAAAAGAAAAAAATAAGAAAGACAATACTTTCTCAAAATTAGACAAAAAGTCAGAGGTATAGAGCTATGCACCAGAAAAGAGTTTTAATCAGCCATGGTTATTTTTTTAAGGCCTAGCCTGTTTTAAGTTAGAAGCAGAGAAATGAGGCAACACTGCATATTAAGGAACTATTTGTTTCTAAGGGTAAAGTCTGGAAAGGGCAATTCCATAAACCATGGCTTGTCCTCACAGGTACTGGTAATGACAAAAGAAGCTTCCATTCTTCTCCTCAGGCACCTCCCTTTATATTTACCTCTCTAAGCACAAGTAGAGGATAAAACTGTTCTGTGTTTAAATTGATTTTCATCCTTTTTTCACTTATGCATTCCACACATCATTCAGTCTCTGCATCTTTTATTCCAGCAACTAAATTCTATTTTAGAGCTCATATTCCTTACAGGGAATATTTTAGGTACAAGAAATACTGTACTTGTGTATAAAGGGTGTATGTTATCCTTGGCTGAATTTATATTTAAGCAATTATACAGAAGTATATACTCTTCTTTATGTTATGCTAATTTGGAATAAGAAAAAAGAATCATTTGAAAAAAGAAACTGTAGTAAGATCATGAATCATCCTTCCTCAAAGATGATATTCTATAATTTTTGTGCTGCTTGTGCGTTTCCTTTATAGTGTTATTTTATATTGTTTGAAATCCCCATGGTTACTAGGTATGGATGTAAGTTGTGTTTTTTTCCTTTCCTTTTTGCCCTCTCTTACTCTCTCATAAATTTATGAAAAATTCTCCTGTATTTACTAGTCACAGCCCAAAGGCAAACTTTTAGATTTTTCCAAAATTGGTTTTTAGTTTAAAATAAATGTTAGAGAAGAAAAGTGATATTTAGAAAGAAGAAAAGTGAAAAAAAAAGATGAACATCAGAAATATACCTAGCAATTATAACAATTTATAGCTATTTCCTTTTTGTGAAATATCTTGTATAATGACAAAAGCATATACCAAGTAAGTATTCAAGTTCATCTTTTGTTGCAATGTGGGTTTTGGGGGGGGGTTGGTGTTGTTTATTTACTTTGCTTGCTTTTGTTTTTGTGTGTTTGTTTTGCATTCTTAGCTTATACTCTCTTTGGCCACTGAAGTGAAGTGAAGTGAAGTTGCTCAGTCGTGTCCGACTCTGCAACCCCATGGACTGTAGCCTACCAGGCTCCTCTGTCTATAGGATTTTCCAGGCAATAGTACTGGAGTGGATTGACATTTCCTTCTCCAGGGGATCTTCCCAACCCAGGAATCAAACCCGGGTCTCCCACATTGTAGACAGATGCTTTACCATCTGAGCCACCAGGGAAGTCCACTACTTAAATTTGGCCACTACTCAAATTCAATTCCATATCTTGTAGAAGTCATATCCTCAATATTTTAGAAATCATAAGGAATTAAGATTCACCTTTTCTAAATGCTTTAGCTTATAGACGAAGAAACTGAGATCTTGAATGACTACACTCTGACCAAAAGACACTGAGAGCAAAAACATGCAGTTCAGTACTATATGCACCGAAGCAGCAGCTTTCTATTTGGACTTCTTCCTCCTTTAGAATTCTCTCCTCCTTTCTACCAGGCATATCTCTTCCAGTTAAATCAGTCACTCTGTGTCTCAACAAGACTAGCAACCAGTTAGACACCTGTTCAGTTCAGTTGCTGTTGTGTCCAACTCTTTGCAACCCTGTGAATCACAGCACGCCAGGCCTCCCTGTCCATCACCAGCTACCGGAGTTTACCCAAACTCATGTCCATAGAGTCGGTGATGCCATCCAGCCCTTCACAATCTGCCCCAAAGCTCATTTTTATATTTATATTCCTTTTATAAGCTCTATACTGTAACCAAACTTGTATTTTCTTTCTCTGTGTCTTTGCATTAATTATTTTCCATCTCAATTATCATTTTTCCTCTGTTTATCGAACACTACATACTGATCCAATTGCAGAACAAGTCCTAACACTACAAGGAATTATTTATATACAAAAACAACCAAAAGCACTATATGAAAGGTAGTTTTATACCCATATTAATTAATTATTTATAACTGAATTATAAAAAGGTTAAGTCAATGGTCCACAAAGTTTGTAAGCAAAAAAAAAAAAAAAATTATGAAAACTTCGTGCTGGATGCCCCAATATTGCTACTGAAGTTATTTAAGCTACTGTTAAATATTACTAAAGTTCACTTCAATCACCTCTCTCTGCCTGTATGATCACCTATGTTCAGTCATCTAGTATGATTCTCCTGATTCCGCTATTGTTGCAAAGAACCATACACGTTTGCATACCTTTACACATACATGCACACACGTAACGAAACAGAGAAAGTAACAGAGCAGTTTCTTAACCTCCAATCAATGATTGGACATGTTTCACCATTTCACCACTCCTCTACAAATGTGTCTCTGTTACAGTGAATCAGTTCAGTTCAGTTCAGTCCCTCAGTCGTGTCCGACTCTTTGCGACCCCATGAATCACAGCACGCCAGGCCTCCCTGTCCATCACCAACTCCCGGAGTTCACTCAAACTCATGTCCACAGTGTCGGTGATGCCATCCAGCCATCTCATTCTCTGTCGTCCCCGTCTCCTCCCACCCCCAATCACTCCCAGCATCAGAGTCTTTTCCAGTGAGTCAACTCGTTGCATGAGGTGGCCAAAGTATTGGAGTTTCAGCTTTAGCATCAGTCCTTCCAATGAACACCCAGGATTGATCTCCTTTAGAATGGACTGGTTGGATCTCTTTGCTGTCCAAAGGACTCTCAAGAGTCTTCTCCAGTACCACAGTTCAAAAGCATCAGTTCTTCAGTGCTCAGCTTTCTTCACAGTCCAACTCTCACATCCATACATGACCACTGGAAAAACTGTAGCCTTGACTAGACGGACCTTGGTTGGCAAAGTAATGTCTCTGTTTTTTAATTTGCTATCTAGGTTGGTCATAACTTTCCTTCCAAGGAGTAAGCGTCTTTTAATATCCTAGCTGGAATCAGCATCTGCAGTGATTTTGGAGCTCCCAAAAATAAAGTCTGACACTGTTTCCACTGTTTCTCCATCTATTTGCCATGAAGTGATGGGACCAGATGCCATGATCTTAGTTTTCTGAATGTTGAGCTTCAAGCCAACCTTTTTACTCTCCTCTTTCACTTTCATCAAGAGGCTTTTAGATTCCCATAAATTGTTCTGTGGCTGTTCTTCCACACAATGACCAGAGAAGATGGAATAAATCCCACTCTGAAGAAAGATATAAAATAGGAATTTCATATCAAAAAATAATATATAAAACAGTTAAAGAAAAAATATATGAAGATTAAAGGAAAAATCTTGTGGTACCATCTTGTGAGGATGAATTTTCTTGAACCCATTGAGTTAAACAATAGCATCCCAAGTGGCACTAGTGGTAAAGAATCTGCCTGCCAGTGCAGGAGACATAAGAAACATGGGTTCAACTCCTGGGTTTGGAAGATCCCCTGAGGAGGGCACTGCGACCCACTCCAGTATTCTTGCTTAGAGAATTCCATGGACAGAAGGGCCTGGTGGGCTAGAGTCCACAGGGTCGCAAAAAGTCCAACATGACTGAAGCAACTTAGCATAGGTAAATACTATGGTATATGCACATGAGCTTCCCTGATAGTTCAGATGGTAAAGAATCCATCTGCAATGCAGGAGACTCCTAGGTTCGATTCCTAGGTCAGGAAGATCCCCTGGAGAAGGGATAGGTTACCCGTAACTCCAGTATTCTTGGGCTTCCCTTATAGCTCAGCTGGTAAAGAATCTGTCTGGATGCAGCAGAGTTGGGTTCTATCCCTGGGTTGGGAAGATCTCCTGGAGAAGGGAAAGGCTACTCATTCCAATATTATGATCTAGAGAATTTCATGGACCGTATAGTCCATGGGGTTGCAAAGAGTCAGACATGAATGAGTGACTTTCACTCACTTATATGTATTGTAATTTTATAGTGTAAGTTAAGTATCTTATACAATGTAATCTTCTACATAAAATATCTTGTACACTGATTCAAGTCATTGATTTTTTTCCAAATGTAAATCACACTTAACAAGAAAATTTTATTTGGACTAGAATTTCAGCAACCGTAGTACAAGAGCAAAGGAAAATTCATTGATGTATAAGGAGGAAATCTTTATAAGATGTGACACTTCCCTATAAAATTCTGTTGTAAATCATCTTAAAGAATAGAAAGCTTCAGAGTTGATGGCCCAACCCCCCTCTATCTGACCTAGGATAGATAATTAATCATTCCATGTGTCCAACCCTTAATATAAAATAATTTTTTACTCAGTCCATGGAGTTCTCCAGACAAGAATACTGGAGTGGGTAGCTATTCTCTTCTACAGGGGATCATCCCAACCCTGGAATTGAACCTGGGTCTCCTGCATTGCAGACAAATTCTTTACTGTCTAAGCCACCAAGGAAGCCCATTTTTTTACTTCATAGGTGTAAATAGTAGTGCTTGTCTCTATTTAGAAACTTCGCCTCTTCTCATTCACTGAATTTTCTGTCTTCCTTTTGAACATTTTATTAATGTTTCCACCACAATATCCAAATAAATACAGCTCAGCATTATAACCTTTGCACCCATGAGAATTTCTGCTTAGAGATTCATTGACCAAGTGTTACATATTATTTTCTTAACTAAAATGTGATTTTTTTCTTGAAGTTAAGTATTCATGCATACTTTATATCTTATTGACATAATTAACATTGTTAATTAAAAATCACATGAGACACATTTTTGAGAAATCTAAAAAGAGAAAAAATTATTTAACTATTAAATATCAAATTAGCAAAAGAAATTGGAACCATGAAATATGTTTATATTGGTCTTATGAAGTTCTCATGTTAGAGCTGTATGTCTGCAGGTCTCCTCCTGAGAGAATATTAGATTCTTCCAAAGCTGAACAGATGACCCTACTGTTCCCTGGAGTAGCTTCCATTTACCTTCTTGTTAAAATGAATCACTCCCAAATAAGAATAATTCCTCACTTGATGCTTAGCCTGCTGTGTGCTGCTGTATTGTGAATGATTTATGCTCATACATTTAAATAATTACATTGATCCTTTGTTCTAATATTTCACCATATCTAACAAGAAGATGCATGCACATAAATGTATTCCAACATCACCTCTCTTCATGTCTTTCCTCTACTAGAAATTAAGCAGCTATAAATAACAAACCACCCAATCTATCCCCATTGGAGCTTAAATAGTAAGTATACAATAATATAATATTACCTTACAATATACAACAATCAAAATAACATTCTGGCAGCTACTTTCTACTAAATATAAATTAGAATATACTTTATATAATGAGAAAAATGTAACTAAAAGGTATAATCTTGGTATAGACTTGCTAATCAAAATAATAAAATGGATACTTAAGACTGTATATTATTCATTTGGTACAAATTCCACTGAAGTTGAAGATACTTTAAATTGTTTATTTGAGGAGGACGAGAACTTATTGTTAACCAACAACAAAGGCTATAATTGTATTTACTGTATAGGGAGGAGAAAGGTTTCTCTTGGTCTAGAACAAAAGGCTTCAACTGTATCACATTTTAAAAGCAAAGCATGAGTGAATTCTTATTTGGATAAGAGAACACTGAGTAAGCATTCAGAAACCACAGCAACCATACTTAGTACAAGACAACTCTGGTACTTACAGCCATTGCTCTAGAAATTGCTGTTTCATTTTTGACCCTCCCTGTTCTGCTAGGGTTATATTTACTGCCAGTAAGTAAAATCACAGTCAGCAGTAATAGAAAGGGAAAAACAATGCTGTATTTGGAAACAGAGGTTAAGGTCAAGTCTCCACTTACCAAAGAGAAATGAAGGACTCAAACACAGGCCAAGATCTGAAGTTTCCTAAATGTTTAGAGAGCAAAATGCAATAAAAGAAAGTAAAACATTGAACAATAATCTGATTCATGGAAGAATAAGAATCTGCCATCATTTAATTAAATAATTAATGAGATTTATTTACACGATTTATCTGGATTAATTGATGATAACTTCAAAGAGTGGCTCTTCCATCTGCACTTCTTTTACTAAGTCAGTTCAGTCAGTCAGTCAGTTCAGCCACTCAGTCATGTCTGACTCTCCGCGACCCCATGAATCACAGCACGCCAGGCCTCCCTGTCCATCACAAACTCCCGGAGTTCACTCAAACTCATGTCCATCGAGTCGGTGATGTCATCCAGCCATCTCATTCTCTGTCGTCCCCGTCTCTTCCACCCCCAATTCTTAATAGCATCAGACTCTTTTCCAGTGAGTCAACTCATCGCATAAGGTGGCCAAAGTATTGCAGTTTCAGCTTTAGCATCAGTCCTTCCAATGAACATCCAGGATTGATCTCCTTCAGAATGGACTGGTTGGATCTCCTTGCAGTCCAAGGGACTCTCAAGAGTCTTCTCCAGCACCACAGTTCAAAAGCATCAATTCTTCAGCGATCAGCTTTCTTCACAGTCCAACTCTCACATCCATACATGACCACGGGAAAAACCATAGCCTTGACTAGACGGACCTTGGTTGGCAAAGTAATGTCTCTGCTTTTTAACATGCTATCTAGGTTGGTCATAACTTTCCTTCCAAGGAGTAAGCGTCTTTTAATTTCATGGCTGCAATCACCATCTGCAGTGATTTTGGAGCCCCAAAAAATAAAGTCTGACACTGTTTCCACTGTTTCCCCATCTATTTCCCATGAAGTGATGGGACCAGATGCCATGATCTTTGTTTTCTGAATGTTGAGCTTCAAGCCAAACTTTTCACTCTCCTCTTTCACTTTCATCAAGAGGCTTTTGAGTTCCTCTTCACTTTCTGCCATAAGGGTGGTGTCATCTGTATATCTGAGGTTATTGATATTTCTCCCAGCAATCTTGATTCCAGCTTGTGCTTCTTGCAGCCCAGTATTCCTCATGATGTACTCTGCATATAAGTTAAATGAGCAGGGTGACAATATACAACCTTGATGCACTCCTTTTCCTATTGGAACCAGTCTGTTGTTCCATGTCCAGTTCTAACTGTTGCTTCCTGACCTATTTACAGGTTTCTCAAGAGGCAGGTCAGGTGGTCTGGTATTCCCATCCCTTTCAGAATGTTCCACAGTTTATTGTGATCCACACAGTCAAAGGCTTTGGCATAGTCAATGAAGCAGAAATAGATGTTTTTCTGGAACTCTCTTGCTTTCTCCATGATCCAGCGGATGTTGGCAATTTGATCTCTGGTGCCTCTGTCTTTTCTAAAACCAGCTTGAACATCTGGAAGTTCACGGTTCACATATTGCTGAAGCGTGGCTTGGAGAATTTTGAACATGACTTTACTAGCATGTGAGATGAGTACAATTGTGCAGTAGTTTGAGCATTCTTTGCCATTGCCTTTCTTTGGGATTGGAATGAAGACTGACATTTTCCAGTCCTGTGACCACTGCTGAGTTTTCCAAATTTGCTGGCATATTGAGTGAAGCACTTTCATATCATCATCTTTCAGGATTTGAAATAGCTCCACTGGAATCCATCATCTCCACTAGCTTTGTTCGTAGTGATGCTCTCTAAGGCCCACTTGACTTCGCATTCCAAGATGTCTGGCTCCAGGTGAGTGATCATGCCGTCGTGATTATCTTCGTCCTGAAGATCATTTTTGTACAGTTCTTCTGTGTATTCTTGCCACCTCTTCTTAATATCTTCTGCTTCTCTTAGGTCCATACCATTTCTGTCCTTTATCAAGCCCAATTTTGCATGAAAATTTCTCTTGATATCTCTAATTTTCTTGAAAAGATCTCTTGTTTTTCCTATTCTGTTGTTTTCCTCTATTTCTTTGCATTGATCGCTGAGAAAGACTTTCTTATGTCTCCTTGCTATTCTTTGGAACTCTGCATTCAGATGCTTATATCTTTCCTTTTCTCCTTTGCTTTTCGCTTCTCTTCTTTTCACAGCTATTTGTAAGGCCTCCTCAGACAGCCATTTTGCTTTTTTGCATTTCTTTTCCATCGGGATGGTCTTGGTCCCTGTCTCCTGTACAATGTCACGAACCTCCGTCCAGAGTTCATCAGGCACTCTATCTATCAGATCTAGACCCTTAAATCTATTTCTTACTTCCACTGTATAATCATAAGGGATTTGATTGAGGTCATATCTGAATGGTCTAGTGGTTTTCCCTACTTTCTTCTATTTCAGTCTGAATTTGGCAATAAGGTGTTCATGATCTGAGCCACAGTCAGCTCCTGGTCTTGTTTTTGCTAACTGTATAGAGCTTCTCCATCTTTGGCTGCAAAGAATATAATCAATCTGATTTCAGTGTTGACCATCTGGTGATGTCCATGTGTAGAGTCTTCTCTTGTGTTGTTGGAAATGCGTACTTGGATGCAATCTTAAAAATGACAGATTGATTTCTGTTCGTTTCCAAGGCAAACCATTCAATATTACAGTAATCCAAGTCTGTGCCCCATCCAGTAATGCTGAAGAAACTGAAGTTGAATGGTTCTATGAAGACCTCCAAGACCTTTTAGAACTAACACTCCAAAAAGATGACCTTTTCATTATAGGGGACTGGAATGCAAAAGTAGGAAGTCAAGAAACACCTGGAGTAACAGGCAAATTTGGCCTTGGAGCACGAAATGAAGCAGGGCAAAGGCTAATAGAGTTTTGCCAAGAGAATGCACTGGTCATAGCAAACACCCTCTTCCAACAACACAAGAGAAGACTCCACATGGAAATCACCAGATGGTCAACACCGAAATCAGATTGATTATATTCTTTTACTAAGTACACCTGGCCAAATAACTACATTAATTTTGGGAAAAAATGAAGTGGAGTCAAAAATTTTGTTATGTCTACCTGTGTGTGTTGTATGGTTAAATGTATTAATAAAATTCATAATATGCTACAGTTCTAATTTTTATGCTATATTTAATATCTTTTATTATCTATTACACAATAATTGATCATTTTTTCTATAGCCTATTTCACATTATATGTATCTTTTAATTTGTGACATTAACTTGAATATTTATACTTTCAAGTAACAGAAACTAACTTAACATAGACAAGATACAGTATTTCATAATAAAATGTTAGGAAGTTCATCAATAACTCAGATTCTGACATCTTTCTAATTTGTCATCCTGAGCAACTAGCTTTTATCCTAAGGTTTTATGCCCATGGCTAAAGGGTTACAGTTCAAGGCATGAGGGAGGATATATACAGCCATGTCAAAAGACAAAAACAGCATTTTCATTTAAAATTTCTTTTGATTGGGGAATAACTTTTCAAATAACTCATCCCACATCTTATCATCCATCCATTAAAGCCATCATTACAAAAAAAAAAAAAAGCATAGAACAGATGCTGGGTTCCAGATCCTCAAGTAAGGAGCTTGGAAGTCACCACCCCACTCCAACAAGTAAAAACCTGAACAGACTGAAAAATGAAAAGCACTTCTTGGATCCATAAATGAGGAGAAGTCATGGAGTAAACCACTGCCCCCAACATTGGAGAAACCAGCAAATAGAGGGAGGCTCCACTTACTGCAGAGACAGGAATGGAAACTTACTCAGAAACCAGTGCATGGATGGAAAGTGAAATGAAGTGAAAGTCACTTAGTTGTGTCTGACTCTTTGTGACCCCATGGTCTATACAGTCCGTGGAATTCTCCAAGCCAGAATATGGAGCGGGTAGCCTTTCCCTTCTCCAGGGGATCTTCCCAACCCAGGGATCAAACCCAGGTCTCCGGCATTGAGGGAAGATTCTTTACCAGCTGAGCAAGGATGGAAAACTAAAGTGTAATTAAAGAATTTCTAGAGGCATTAATAAATGTCTGCATTAAAAAAAAAAAAAGTAAGATCTCAAGTAAGCAACCTAACCTTACACCTCATGAAACTAGAAAAAGAACAAATTAAGCCCAAAATTAGCTGAAAGAAGAAAACAGTAACAATTAGAGTAGAAATAAATCAAATAGAAAAATAATTGAAAAAATCAACAATCTAAGAGTTTTTTTTTTTTTTAGAAAGATGAAGTTGATAAAGCCTTAGACTAAGAAAAAAAGGACTCAAAACAGAAATGAAAGAGGAAACATTACAAGGGATGCTTCAGAAATTTTTTTAAACAATCATAGGATATACTATTGGGCTTCTCCTGCCAATGCAGGAGAGCCAGATTTGATCCCTGGGTTGGTAAGATCCCCTGGAGGAGGGCATGGCAACCCACTCCAGTATTCTTGCCTGAAGAATCCCATGGACACAGGAGCCTAACAAGCTAAAATCCATAGGGTTGCCAAGAGTTGGACATGGCTGAAGCAACTGAGCAAGCACACATGCACACACAGGAAGTATTATAAACAATGACACACTAAAAAATTTAAAGTCTAGCTGCAATAGATCATTCCTATAAACATACAAGCTACCAAAATTGGATAAAGAAGTAGAAAGCCTGAACAGACAATCATCAAATACGGAAACTGAATCAGTAATCAAGAGCCTCTCAACAAAACCCCTCCAGGACCAGACGGCATCATCAGTTACTTCTACCAAGCATTCAAGAAGAATTAATATCAATCCTTTTAAAACCCTTCCAAAAATTATAAGAGAAAACAATTTCAAACTCATTTTATGGGACTATCATCATCCCAATACTAAAGGCAGACAAAGATATCACAAGCAAAGAAAACTACACTCCAATATTCTTGATGAACAGAAATACAAAAATTTTTAATAAAATATCAGCAGGTTGAATTTAATAACATGTTAAAAGGATTATGTCATTTTTAAGCAAGTCTTTAATTTTCTGTGAATGCATTTACCTGTAATCACTGTTTCTCTCAAATTAAAATATTGAGAATTAAGTAAATTCTCTTTTTTCATACTCTAACTTCAATACACACATACCTACTTGCCTGCTTGACAAGTCATTTCAGTCGTGTTCAACGACTTTGTTACCCTATGAACTGTAGCCCACTAGTCTCCTCTCTTTATGGGATTCGTCAGTCAAGAATACTGGAGTGGGTTGCCATTCCCTTCTCCAGGAGATCTTCCTGACCCAGGGACTAAACTTGCATCTCCTGCATTGGCAGGCAGATTCTTTACTGCTGAGCCACCAGGGAAGTCCACACACATAAAACCATACACATATAATCAGAATGTATTTTTAGTCACATTTTAGGCTTAGGTTTGTGAGTTAGTATTAAGAAAGCTATCTATAACTTGAAAATTGACAAAAGACGTTTCATTATATGATTTCAATATCATGCTGGTATATTGTTTAACAGGATCACACAAAGTGTATTTACTTTCCAGGAGAATGTGCTTTTTTTTCACTATGAGTTTGAGGATTCAGACTCTTTGTAGTTATGTGCTAACTTGTTTACTTTGTCTGATAGGGTTTTTTTTTTTTTCTGGTAAATACTTCTCCTTCAAAAGGTTATGGTTTTATTGCCCTTTAGGGTGTTAGCGGTCTCATTAAATGTATTTCAACTCTGTACTATATAATCTTCTTCTAATTCTAACTTGGACAGCTCATCCATCTTTCTGGATTCCTTATTTATATGTTAAATAAAAATTTCTGAAATGTGATAATTCTATATTTGCATGAGTCATGTTTTAAATATTTAACAATTATGCTTTGATATTAGAGGGCAAAATAAGAAAACCACTGGTAATGGCTTTCATCTTTGCCATATGCCTTAAATCTTTCACAATCACTAAATGTAGTGATATTGAGGTATATAGTAAATGAGTTATGATCCAAGAAGTAACTTAATGTAGTCAAGAAGCTGTTAATCTTTTCAGGTATAAAAATAATATTTATAATGCATGTGTGAAAGAGGTTGAATTGTTTTTTTGATTCTAGTTGATGTCAAAGAGTTCCAATAATAACTTAGAATTTCTTTTTTAACTTAGAAAACTGAGAAATAATATGAATAAACATATTTTAATTGGAAATTAGTCTCCAAGATATTAACCTGTTCTACTGAGACAGAAATCAAAGGTAGAAAAAAAACAAGTTGCTGAAGGAAAAATTTTAAATACTTGTCATTTCTTCAGTAAAATGGATTTTGTTGGATAAAAGATTTTAAGAATTTTTCAAAATAAGATATGATTATTTCATTGTACATTTCTGTTAAATT
Organism: Moschus berezovskii; assembly: GCF_049115385.1. Taxonomy (NCBI): domain Eukaryota; kingdom Metazoa; phylum Chordata; class Mammalia; order Artiodactyla; family Moschidae; genus Moschus; species Moschus berezovskii. The sequence continues at coordinate 40,156,140 of NC_142464.1, read as the reverse complement.
TCTCACAAGAAGTTCTTCTCCTGACACAGTTCAGTGTACTACAGAAATAATTTACCTCAATGCCTAAGCCTTTCAGTTCAGTTCAGTTCAGTTGCTCAGTCGTGTCCGACTCTCCGCGACCCCATGAATCACAGCACGCCAGGCCTCCCTGTCCATCACCAACTCCCGGAGTTCACTCAAACTCATGTCCACAGAGTCGGTGATGCCATCCAGCCATCTCATTCTCCGTCGTCCCCTTCTCCTCCCGCCCCCAACCTTTCCCAGCATCAGAGTCTTTTCCAGTGAGTCAACTCGTCGCATGAGGTGGCCAAAGTATTGCAGTTTCAGCTTTAGCATCAGTTCCTCCAATGAACATCCAGGATTGATCTCCTTTAGAATGGACTGGTTGGATCTCCTTGCAGAATAAGGGACTCTCAAGAGTCTTCTCCAACACCACAGTTCAAAAGCATTGATTCTTCGGCGATCAGCTTTCTTCACAGTCCAACTCTCACATTTAACAATACAAAAACAATTCAGTTTTACTTTTACTTATCTATGCCTTTAATCTTAAGCATTATTAGAGAGAAAATGAATTGAAACAGATAAAAACATTTCAGTTATTTAATCAGGTGCTCAAGTTTCTACTTCCTATTAACAGACAAAGCTGTGAAACAAACTTTTTTCTATCAAAAGTGTCAAAGTAGGCTGTGAAAAATTATATGATCTTTAACTCCGAGAATCTGCATTTTTATACTTAACATTTCAGAGTGTTTAGTAGAAAATTATTTTATAATGTTAAAAGAGAGTATATAGTCTGAAACTTAACCTAAGAAAGAAAATTTCATAGTCATTTCATTTGTATATTTTTTCCTAGGTCTTTGAAAATTCAATTCTTATTTGACATCTTCCTCCTAACGGCAATCAGCTCAAACAGGAAAGAAAAATAACACAAAGTCATCTTGGAATATTTATTCTTTGTTCTATTCTCAATTATGAAACCAGAAGAACAAGTTCATGTTTTAATGAAATCTCAAAAATGATAGCCATAGAGCAAAAATAGTAAAGCATCTGCATAGCTATGCTGGAAGTATATCCACTTTGAACCTTTAACAAGTTATGAAATACAATTACAAAGTTAAGGAAGAATAATAAGAAATAATTTATAAATGAAAGTCACTGCTGCTGCTGCTGCTAAGTCACTCCAGTCGTGTCCGACTCTGTGTGACCCCATAGACGGAAGCCCACCAGGCTCCCCCGTCCCTGGGATTCTCCAGGCGAGAACACTGGAGTGGGTTGCCATTTCCTTCTCCAATGTGTGAAAGTGAAAGTGAAGTCGCTCAGTCGTGTCCGACCTTTAGCGACCCCACAGACTGCAGCCTACCAGGCTCCTCCATCCATGGGATTTTCTAGGCAAGAGTACTGGAGTGGCTTGCCATTGCCTTCTCCGAATGAAAGTCACAGTCATTAATAAATACATTAATATAATTATTCTGTCTTAAATCGAAGTGTGTAAACTAACTGAAGCAAGCCGAAATGCCAACAACTTAGAAGAATAGAAATGGGGCACAAACTTTGATAAATACTAACAAAGAAGGAACCATAAAGACTATCTTGAAAAATAAGTAATCTGTATTTGCAGTAAAGTATGGGAAGGAGATCAGTCCTGGGTATTCATTGGAAGGACTGATGCTAAAGCTGAAACTCCAATACTTTGGCCACCTCATGTGACGAGTTGACTCACTGGAAAAGACTCTGATGCTGGGAGGGATTGAGGGCAGGAGGAGAAGGGGCGACAGAGAATGAGATGGCTGGATGGCATCACCGACTCTGTGGACATGAGTTTGAGTGAACTCCGGGAGTTGGTGATGGACAGGGAGGCCTGGTGTGCTGTGATTCATGGGGTCGCGGAGAGTCGGACACGACTGAGCGACTGAACTGAACTGAACTGAACTGATGGGTAATCCAAGTAATTTATTTTTTATCCAGTTTCCTGAGCAAACCTTTACTTGTAACCTTTGGACACACTAAAGGGAAAGCCAGAATAGAGTTTTAATGGAATTCACAAGAGAAAAGTCATGCCTCTGGTTTTAAATCAATTATGGCCATATAATTTGCTGGAAATTAGAATAATTTTATACTTAAAAAGAGAAAGAGAGAGACTGTTCTAACTTTAGGTTTTATACCTTGTTTATATCCATGTCTTACTTATTTTTTTTCTATTTGACTGGGTCTATTGACAATCCTGGAGAAGGCAATGGCAACCCACTCCAGTATACTTGCCTGGAGAATCCCATGGATGGAGGAGACTGGTAGGCTGCAGTCCATGGGGTCACAAGAGTCGGACACAACTGAGCGACTTGACTTTCACTTTTCACTTTCATGCATTGGAGAAGGAAATGGCAACCCACTCCATTGTTCTTGCCTGGAGAATCCCAGGGACGGCAGAGCCCGGTGGGCTGCCGTCTATGGGGTCGCACAGAGTCAGACATGACTGAAGCGACTTAGCAGTAGCAGCAGCATTGACAATTCCAGTCTCAGGGTTATTAATCTCAATAGTGTCAAGAAATTTTGTTTGTTACATTTTCTTTTTTCACAGTATAATCTTGTTTGTCTCCTTCTAACAGCAATAAGTTCTTCACTTCTACTTTGCAGCACTTTAAAAATATAGTGTGCCCTCTTTCATAGGACTCTTTGCATATTGCCTTTCTAGTCTATCTTAATTTTCATAACTATCTCTTTCTAACTACTTTACTATGCCTCACCTGGTTTGGCTCCAAAACCTATTAAATTTTTTAGCTTGATGTTCAATCAAAAAGTAACCTCGAAATTAATGTCTAGCCATACAAATATATTTAACAAACACTCTTTTAATAGTCTTTGACTTATTTTTTTAGCTAGGCATGTCAATCTGGACTCTGAGAACATTGTTCTCATTTGTGTTTTAGGCAGTGGCAGACAGAGTAGCCTGGAGGGCTACCAGTCCATAGGGTCGCAAAGAGTCAGACACGACTTAATGACTCAGAAACAACAATAATGCTATTGAATATATTGCCAATTATATTTTCCTGGAAAAATTTAAACCTGTAATTTAAATTGAAAGTATGCTAATTAAACAAGTACAATTTCATGCTAGTTAATATGATCAGTAGAACACAAATACAATCTTCTGAATTCAATCCCCAAGTTATTCCCCATATGCCACACTATCTACTTATACACACCACATGTTGATTTCCTTCTCAATTTACAACTCAAAGTGTGACCTTGGGTCAGTAGTATTCTCGTAATCTGGATTTTTTTTTGTTTTAAGAAATGCGAGAAGACTCTTGAGAGTCCCTTGTACTGCAAGGAGATCCAACCAGTCCATTCTAAAGGAGATCAATCCTGGGTGCTCATTGGAAAGACTGATGCTAAAACTGAAACTGCAATACTTTGGCCACCTCATGGGACGAGTTGACTCACTGGAAAAAACTCTGATGCTAGGAAAGGTTGGGGGCGGGAGGAGAAGGGGATGACAGAGAATGAGATGGCTGGATGGCATCACCGACTCTGTGGACATGAGTTTGAGTGAACTCTGGGAGTTGGTGATGGACAGGGAGGCCTGGCGTGCTGTGATTCACCGGGTCGCAGAGAGTTGGACATGACTGAGAGACTGAACTGAACTGAACTGAAATCTCAGGTCACACTATAGAACAATTGAAATAAAGTCATATTTAAGCAAGATTGTCAGGTGATTTGTAAGTGGAGTAAAGTTTGAAAAGTACTATCAATATATTTCACATATAAGCTAGAGTGAATCTCATCTTTCTAACTTAAATTTCAGATCTGGTAAACTTTTTTTGAGGGGGTGACTGTAAAAATAAACTGCCTTCCACTTTACTGATTAAAAAAAAATCTTATATAACTCCTTTATCCAAGCTGTTTTTGAAATATTCATTTATATTAGTTTATTCTCAAATAATTATTTAGACTCTATCATGAATAGGGCATTATTCTAGGTTCTGAGGATTCCATAGTGATAGCAAGATGAAAACTTGCCCTCATAGAAGTTTTACTATAGATGAAGTAGGCAAACAAAAAACAAGATTAATTACTAAAATATACAGTAGGTTAAATGTAAAAAGAAAGCTATGAAGACTAGCAAAGCAGTAAATAGAAGTGTGGACTGTCAAAGTGAGGTTCAGTTCAGTTCAGTCGCTCAGTCGTGTCCGACTCTTTGCAACCCCATGAATCACAGCACGCCAGGCCTCCCTGTCCATCACCAACTCCCAGAGTCCACTCAAACTCATGTCCATCTGTAGGGTCCCCTTGTTTCTCCCCCAGTGGCGCCGTGGGGGAGAGCAAGGCATCAGCGAGTCCCCGGCCTCGGATGTGGAGCCCGTTTTGCCTCCCTGCGCTGGAGCGGTGGGGAAGAAACCCCAGGAGAAGGGTGAGCTGGCCGCCCGCCCCGCAGCCCTCCTCGCCTGGAGAAGGACACTCAGATGCAGCGGGGGTTCTGTCAAGGCAGTTCCGCTTTATTGTTACAAGCTCTCCGTATATAAAGGCAAGCGTGGAGTTTTGCAAGGGACTTCCTGCGCTGGGCTCCAATCATATTAAGGGTCAGGTCATCACGCGCTGATGTTACAGCAGAGGTCTAGGGTAATCATGCACTGTTCATGCAAGGGGAAGTGTTCAGGGGCCAATCACAATTTTTTGTGATTATTTGGGCCGTGCCCTCCTGACATCTGTCAGGCGCCATCTTTATGGGTGCGCCTTTGCCATGTGTCTTTTTTCAGCCGTGTGCCCTTTATAGCCCCCCTTTTTATTTATTTATTTGTGGGGTCTTTCTTGGGAGCCATCGGGGGCCACACGCATGGCCTCGCTGGAGACCCAGTGACTGTGCCTGTCTTAGACTGTCCCCCTCTGGGGATCTTACCCGTCATTGGTTATCCAGTCAAGCATAGGCCCCGGCGGCTTAAGACCTGGCTGAAGGTCTTTTGGAGGGCTGGCCGGACCAAGGCTTTGTGGCGAGGGTCTTGGCCTGTAACCGATCTTCGGGACGGCATTGAATGGGGGTATATTGTATCGGACAGGGGTAGGACTAGTAAAGGGCCTTGCGCAAGTGCCATTGGGCCCTAGACCCACCGTGTGTTGAGGTTTTTGGGCCCTTTATGTCCCGGGCGAGTAGATTGGCTCATTGGGGCAGCTGGAGTGCCCCCCATCTTAGGCCTGCAACCTATTGGCAGGCGGTCATCAGGGATCTTTCGGGACTTTGGGTCTGTTGCCCGTATTTGAGCGAAGAGAATGGTCTTCACTTGTTCCCGGGAAATGGTCTGAATCCGCTCCTGCAGGAACTTCTGGAAAAGGTTGACAAGGCAGGGTCCAACTAAAAGAAGTATAACAATGATCACTATTGGTCCCAGGAAGGGGAGCAGCCAGGGGAGGAATTGATGCCATAGGCCTTGGGTATTGTGAAAGTTTTGCAATTCCTTTTTCCGGCGTTCAATTTTATCTCTTAACTCTTTTACCTTTCCTTGGACTATGCCTGTTTCATTAACAAAGTAACAACAGTCTTCCCCCAAGAAGAGACAGGTTCCCCCCTTTTCCGCAGTGATGAGGTCAAGGGCCCGTCTATTTTGTAGGGCTACTGCGTTTAGTGAATTAATCTGTCTCTGAACGGATAAAAGGGACTTGTTCCATGTCTTTATTAAGTTCCTGAGACAATTTGTAATAAAAATGAACAGGGTTATGCATCGCTATGCCAGTCCCGATTAGGATAGGAGCAACGATAGCCTGCCGTCCTCTGTGAGGAGGCTTTGTTGGTAACCCCTCATGATGGTCAACGATTCGATCCATATCCCCTTCATTGATGAAGATTAGCCCTGGGGCTAAGAAAACCAAGATGCACCCTGTAGGGTCCGGAGGGAGGAAGGAATAGGCATAGGTCCCACAGAGGAGAAAAATCCCAGGGCTGGTACAGTTGCTTGTACTGTTCCATGGGACCCATGAGGTGCGAGAGTGGGTGTCATTATAACAGGAAGCATTAGAGGATGAGGTATTAAGAAGGCAAGTTAGATTTAAAGAGGCGGCAAGCAAGACATCGTCAGCAACTGGCCCAATAAGCTGTGTGATACTTTCGGTGGTATTGTTGGTTTTGAGAGTGTAATTGCCAGCTGATACCCAGGTGTTGGGCAAAGGGACTGCGATATGCGGTGAAGGGGTTAGTAACATGCATATCCAGCATGACTCGGAAGGCCTTTCTTGTGAACTCTGAAAAAATTGGAAGGAAGAGTTGAGGAGACTGGTGACATGTAGATCGTCGGTGGGGGGGCGTGCAGGAGAGGCCTCAGCTGAGTGAGTAGGTCTATGCGCTTGTAAGGTTCAGGAGTCGCTTTTAGTTGGGTAATTATATTATTTACGTATTGCTGTTGTGCCTTATGTCTGTTAACATCTTGTATCCCACCTCCATCTGAGTATCCAATGTGAGTGCGGGGGTAAAAACATATGTTTTTCCCATTTGGCTTATAGCAGTTGCTCTTTGGCTCCCTGTCTTTTGCACCTTAACAGTAAGTAAGGACTTGGTCTGTTTGTTGTTGATGCGCATGGTGCATGGCGAAGGAGTCGTGTGGTAGCATGAAGAATGGACATAGCTATAAATTTCTGAGCAGGGACAGAAAGCAGTGTCTAAAAGCCTAGGGAGTGCCATCAGGGTAAGGCACAAGAAGATCATGGCTAAACCGTTATGCCAGTGGGCGGGTCAGAAAGCGAGAGTGATAGGTCGTTACAAAGGAATAAGCTATCGATAGTAAGCCACAACAGGCAAGATATCCTAGCCCCAGAGAGAAGTGAAGTGCAGGAGGCCACTCCTCTGGGGCAACAGATGCAAGGCCTACAGCAAAGAGCACACTTAATAGTGCAGCTAATACAAACACAATGGTCATTTGGTTGTCTGCGCAAAATCAGCTGTGGGATACGAGGGCAGGTCGCAGTTAGGCCGATGATCTTGGGATTTGCAGGTGGCAAGGGGAGAGTTCATCTAAGCCTTTGACAAGGCCTCTTAGTTGCCAATCTGTAAGAGATCAAAAGTAGAAGGCGGCCCCATGAACTTTCATGGTCCTTGGGCTGATTGGTGGTTATCATGTAGATATTTAAGATTCCTTGCTGGTATCCAGATGGGTCTTGTTTCCCCTGTGGGAAACACGCATCCGAACCCTCTTCCTGATGTTAAGAGTGGGTCTGGCCCTCTCCATAACCCTGTAAGGGGATCTTTCCATCTAACTGTTATCTCTGGTCTTGGCTCTTGGTTGGACCAGTGTCTCTGGAATGTAGTGAATGGTTCATTTTTTGATAAATTTAAAATATTTAAAGAGAGCTATTCCTAATTGCTGACGAGGGTTTATTCCCCCTTTTTGTTTTTGTAGTTGAAGCTTTAACATTTTATTTTGGCGTTCTATTATAGCCTGTCCTTGGGGATTATGGGGTATGCCTGTAGTGTGTTGGACGTTCCATTGTTTAAAAAAATCTTGCAAATAGTTGCTTACGAAGCAAGGGCCATTATCTGTTTTTACTTGGGCTGGGAAAGTGACTCTTGGCATGTGGTGCCTTTCCAAGGAGGCACGGGAATATGTGTCTACAGATACAAGGATATATTTTAGTTTACCAAAGGGGGCGTAGTGAGTAACATTTGTTTGCCATATTATGCTAGGTTTTAGACCTCAAGGGTTAACCCCTGGTGATTGTAATGGAGGAACCTGCAAGAATGGGATACAGGACTGGCAGATATGTATGATCCTCTTTAGATCCTTGATAGGTATTTGTGGGAACCTTTGGTGTAGGCCTCTCCAATTAATATGGGTTAGGTCGTGGAGATCCTGTGCCTGTTGGAGGGTGTATACATGGGTAGATGCCAGCTGATCTGCCATGGAATTTCCTAATGATAGCATCCCAGGAAGGTTTTGGTGGCCTCTGAGGTGGTGTAAATAGATAGGTTGATCCCTCGCCTGAAGGAGCGTGCGTGCCTGTATCATAAGGGGGGGTAATAGGATTATCATCCAACCGAATATGAGATTGGGGAAGCCCAGGGAGCAGATTTTTCACATAGAGACTGTTGGTAAAAAGATTCATGGGACCTGGGACCTTAGGGAGGGCCAGAATGACGGCGAAGAGTCCTTTGTATTGCGCTGAGCCCTGGCAAGGGCAATGGTGTCGGTGGGGGGCGCTGGTAGGGGCTGAGGAGGGTTCAAAGATGACAATGGCTGCACCGTGCTTTCCTCCATCCGTGAAGACGGAGGCATCTATTATGGGCTTGGAAGGAAACAATTGAGATGCCCTCCAAGGTAACCGGCAAAAGGCGGCAACCCATTTGTGAGGCCCATAGTGACAGTCAATCTTTCCCAAGAACCCTTCGAAAGCTAAGGCCACTCGGTTATTGTTTCTCTGGATCCGTTGGAAGTCAGCCAATCTGTAGGGGACAACAATTTTATCGGGTTCACGGGCAAAGCTCCTGATTGAAGTGTCCCTTCCCTTTTGTATCAGATCAGCCATCTGGTCTAGGCTGGTGTAGACTCGGGGTCCTCCCCCCAGAGAGACATGGATCCATTGTAAGGGTTTGTCTGTTTGTATTAGCACGGACAGGAGTGTTTCTGGGGAGGCCAAAATCCATAATTGAAGCTCTAGAGTGGGGTCGTAGCGAGAAAGTTGAGCAGTATCGAGAGCCTGTTGAACCCTCTTAATAACCTGTTTATGGGGAGGGGACAGGGTGATTTTTTTCGTGGGGGAGTTTGTCCTTTAGCAAATTAAAGAGGGGTATTAGGTCCCCTGTGGATATGGGGATCCAGGGCCATAGACAGTTGATTTCCCTCAGAAGGCTTTGGAGCTCAACCGAGGAATAAGTTTCTTTGATAGTTATCTGTGGCTTAAGGGGGGAGACCACCTCAAGGGTAAGTTGGGTCCCCAGGACTTTGAAAGGCGGGACATGCTGGATTTTGTCAGGAGAGATTATGAGTTGTCCCCGGGCAAGACAATCAAATAGTAATTTGGAGGCCCGTGCAAGCTCGGCGGTATCGGGCGCCCCAAGAATATCATCCATATATAAGTATAATAAGATGTTAGATAGCAGTCGGAAGGGCTGAGTAAGATTAGCCACATATTGTTGACAGAAGGATGGACTGTTAGCCATCCCTTGAGGCAGGACAACCCATTCATATCATTTGTCCGGACCTTCATAATTAACAGAAGGTACCGAAAAGGCAAATTTCTCATAATCTTGTGGGTCCAGAGGTATCGAAAAGAAGCAATCTTTAATATCTATTATCAGGAGGTGCAGGGCGACGGGAATGGCGGGGACCCAGGGCATCCCTCTTAGGGGTGTCCCTTGAATTTTCATCCTTTCATTAACCTTTCTGAGGTCTTGCAAGAGGCGCCATTTTCCAGAGGCCTTTTTGATAACAAAGACGGGGGTATTCCAGGGGCTGTTAGGTGGCCGGATATGTCCCAGTTTAAGTTGTTCCTCTATTAAAGATTGTAATGTCTGGAGTTTGGGAAAGGGAAGTGGGCACTGCTCCACCCATATAGGGGGTCCAGGCGTCCAAACGATAGGGGGCGCCGAGGGAGCAGTGGCCTTTAGGATTGGGGGTGAGGCTTCCATCGAGTCAGTGGTTCTCCCTTCCTTATCTTTTCAAATTCTGGATCTCCCCGGTAGTTGGGGATTCCGAGAGGTTGGAATTGCTGTTGATATTCTTCTTCATCTAATGAATCTTGGTAAAGACCCCGATAGTCAGTGGTTATATAGGCGTCGGCTTGCCCTAGAATGTCTTGCCCTAATAGGTTGGCATTGAGTCCTGTGGCGATTAGGGGCTTGACTAGGCCCTCAGAGCCATCAGAATCCTCCCATTTGAGCCAATTGGAGGATTCCTTGGAGGATGTAATGCCCCTGATGCCCGCTAGTTGAGGTCCCTCGGCCATGGGCCATGTGGGAGGAACCTGTTCTTGCCTCAGTATAGTTGTGTCTGCCCCGGTGTCTACTAGACATCTAAATCTTTTTCCTCCTATTGTTATATCCATTTTTGGTCTCAGCCCTGGTACTATAGGGACAGTCCATTTGATCTCTTGTCGGTAGGTCGGGGTTGTTAATGCCCATTAGTTGGTAAGGGGGCCTTCTGGTAGGATTGCACCCAGGGAAGGGCTTTTCTAATTTATCAGACATCTCTTGGGAGAGTTCAGTAACCTCAGACTGCCATACCCTGGGAGGAGGGCTTGGGGCTTCCCCTTGGGATGACGGGGCTGGGGAGTGCCCCTCATTTAGTTTAAAGGTTTCCCATCTTTATCAAATTTGGACCTACAATCTATTTTCCAGTGGTATCCCTTTTTACAACGTGGACAGGGGGTTGTTGGTGACCCTCTATTTCCAATTTCCAATTCTCCCTGGCCTCAGGGGGCAGTCCTTTTTAAAGTGCCCTTCCTTTCCACATTGAAAACAATTGCCTGTTTTTTGATTTTTGAGGGTCCCTTCAGGGGAGGCACCTTGGGCCATGGACACCTTGCTGAAGGCAGAGGCGAGGGGGTCAGCTATCACCTTGGTTTGAGCCTCCATTGCAGCCACCGTTGCTTGAGTTTGGTGGTGCTGTGTCCCAATATCTTTGGTGGCTACTACCCATCATTCCATTGATCAATCTTTCTGCCCTGCGCAGGCCACCTTGTGGTCAGAATTCATCCCTTCCCATACCAGCATTTTGACAAACTGATCTCTTAAGGGACCTGGGGGGAATTTTCTTTGCATGCTTTTTTCCACTCTATCTATGAAGGTGGAGAGGTCTTCGTTATTTTTGGGGGGGTAGTGCCGGATATGGGGGGTTCGCTGGGACCTTCAGCTAATTTTCTCCAGGTGGCTAGGCATATGGCTCACACCTGGTCTGTATAAGGAGCAGGGATAGTGGCCTGTTGGGGTCCCGTGCTCCATTGATCTGCCATCCCGGATAACATCCCGAAAGTTACAGGGATGATGGGGTTAGCAGCTTGATTTCTTTCCGCTAGGGCATGACATTCCTCCTTGAAAAAAGCACACCACTTAATGTAGGTGTTACTGGGGAGTACCGCCTTACATAGCATTTTCCAATCTTGGGTCGTGCAAGGCTGATGAGCTAGACCCTGGAGAATAGTCTCCGCCCATGGAGAATTGGGGCCATCTTCTGCTACCGCTTTCTTGAGCTGTTTTAGGTCTTGGGCTTCCCAAGGGTACCAGGCTGCCGGCCAGTTCCCCCCGGGGTTTACATTTACGGGGAAGGCCTGTATTGAGTCTGCATTAAATGGTGATGGTGTCCCCCAAGGGTCTTCAGGGTAGGTCCTTCCTCTCCATGGGGATTTCTCCAGTCTCTGGGGGGGGGGGGTGGTGGTTATTGAGTCCCCCTTGAAAGGGAGGGTCAGAGGAGGATACAAGTTAGACTTATAAGTTGGGGCCTCTGGGGCGCTGGGAGTGCTAATTAAGTCTTCAGTCTGGTTGGACCTTTTTCCTTCCCCCAAGGGAGGCCATAAATTATTGGCTATAGTGGTTTTTTCTTCTATCTCCCCGGAAATGATGGTGGCTCGTTCATCATCAAATTGTTCCCATTGCCTCTAGGTATTATGGGTGGTGGTTTCTCCCTCGTTTACCTGTCCCTTTTCGGGGGCAAAACAGGTCTTAAGGGCGGAGATTGTGGGGTAGAACCCCAAGGGTGGCTCCTCTCCATCCTGGATTTCCCTTTTTCTAGCTAGAGTTTGGACCCTATCCCAGGTATCCCATGAGAATAGGTTGGCCGAATCTATCCATGGGGTCAATCTGGTAATAGCCCCCCAGACTTTGATGGCCTGGGTGTCGGAGATTTCAAGTCCCCTACTTTTAAGCATGTACTTCAGGGCCTTCAGAGTGGGCTCATCGGTTTTGCTAATGGTAGTCCCCATGGTGAGCAGACAGAGGAAGGCACGTTTGCCTAGACTGTCCACCAAGAAAGGTCCTATGGAGGGCGGTGGTGGCCGAGTGATTGGGCCTGTGTGATGCTTATGGAACTGTGTGCCTTTGTCGTTGCACGGAAATTTTCTTGATGGGGGCGGGCGCCCTAGGGGCCTCTAGCCTGTTCAGTGACCCCCTTAGCCTGTCACGGGAGTCTTCAAGTGGCGGGCGCCCTATCGGCTTTTAAGTGCCCATCCCGTGCCCACAGGGGTTCTGGCCTCACTCTCGGCAAGAAGTGAGAGAAAGAAAGGGAAACAAAAAGGCAGGGTTCACCCAACTGGGCTCCCATTACTGAGTTCTCAGCTCAAGGGGTCTTTGGCTTCCCCCAGGGAGTGCCCTGGGCAGGTAGCCTCAATTATGCCTGCGAGCAATTGCCATTCACTGAACTCCCTGAGTAAGAGAGAGAGAGAGAGAGGGAGAGAGAGAGAGAGAGGGAGAGAGAGAGAGAGAGGATTATAGCGCCCACCCTTGAAGGTTTCTTTTCAACCTTAATACACTTGCCTTGGGGTTGCACTCCTCGATGGGACCGTCACACATAGGCTTGAGGAACCTTTTCGTCATCTCTCTTTCAAGACCATGCTATGAGGGCTCTCTTTCTCCGAGGGGATCCGAGTCACGGCACCAGATGTAGGGTCCCCTTGTTTTTCCCCCAGTGGTGCCACGGGGGATAGCAAGGCGTCGGCGAGTCCCCGGCCTCAGATGTGGAGCCCGTTTTGCCTCCCTGTGCTGGAGCGGTGGGGAAGAAACCCCAGGAGAAGGGTGAGCTGGCCGCCCGCCCCGCAGCCCTCCTTGCCTGGAGAAGGACACTCCGACGCAGCGGGGGTTCTGTCAAGGCAGTTCCGCTTTATTGTTACAAGCTCTCCATATGTAAAGTCAAGCGTGGGGGTTTTGCAAGGGACCTCCTGCAGTCGGCTCCAATCATATTAAGGGTCAGGTCATCACGCGCTGACGTTACAGCAGAGGTCTAGGGTGATTATGCACTGTTCATGCAAGGGGAAGTGTTCAGGGGCCAATCACAATTTTTTGTGATTATTTGGGGCCATGCCCTCCTGACATCCGTCAGGCACCATCTTTATGGGTGCGCCTTTTCCATGTGTCTTTTTTCAGCCGTGCACCCTATATCCATCGAGTCGGTGATGCCATCCAGCCAGCTCATTCTCTGTCGTCCCCTTCTCCTCCCGCCCCCAATCCTTCCCAGCATCAGAGTCTTTTCCAGTGAGTCAACTTGTCGCATGAGGTGGCCAAATTATTGGAGTTTCAGCTTTAGCATCAGTCCTTCCAATGAACACCCAGGATTGACCTCCTTTAGAATGGACTGGTTGGATCTAGGGTTACAAATTTAGAGAAAGATGTCAGGAATTTTGAATTATTTTTTTGAAAGCATATTTCTTTTTTATGGCATCAATGTTTTTCTCTGTGGAAAGCACACAAATTTAATCTTCAACCTTAATTTCTCACTGGTATGCTGGTTCCAAATATATTACAGTCTTTGCAAGATTCTCTAACAATTTAAATATAGATTTATTATTAGCAAATTACCAATCTAAAGTCAATTGGAGGTTCTCTTGAACTTGATATTCTTACCTAATTCCCTCCCCAAGTCCATGCCTGGGGAAACCACCATGAACTTATGTGCAAATTAAGGAAGACTCATTCTCCAGAAATCTTTTTAATTTTATTGTATCTCTAGCTATGCAATCCCAACCTCTAACTCAACTCTTCTTTAAGTTCAAAAAATTGTCTTAGGCAACAGCAGTAGACTTCACAGAAGACTCCATAGTAGACATGGAAGAGGATGTTTGCATTGCATAGTCATAGGCTGAGCTCCCCAAAATGAAGATTTTTGTGCAAACTCTTTATTGGAGAGGGCCATCAGGAACCACATCAGAAGTGCAGGATAAAGCAGGGTTGTAGAGAGGAAGAAGTTGAATTGTGATTATTCGTTTGCAAAAAATACCACAAGAAGTGTTCCTTTGGAGATGTATATAATTAAAGCAAGACATCTATACTCCTGTCTTAAACGGTCATCCTTCTCTGCTAAAGAATCTTCTTCTATAACATTTATTGTCTTGATACCACTTGTGTGATATGAGGTCCTCAAAGATAGGATAGCCATGAAAGGGATTTAATATGGTAATGTATGAGAGAAAACCACTTCCCTGTCGGTTCAGATGGTAAAGCGTCTGCCTACAATGTGGGAGACCCAGGTTTGATCCCTGGGTCAGGAAGATCCTCTGGAGAAGGAAATAGCAACCCACTCCAGTACTCTTGCCTGGAAAATCCCATGGATGGAGGAGCCTGGTAGTCTACAGTCCATGGGGTCTCAAAAAGTCGGACACGACTGAGTGACTAAACTTTCATGAGAGAAAATGAGAGAAGAAGGAAGAGGAGTCAGGGAGAGCTATCCAACTATGATGAAGATTTAATCCCAGGTAAAGGAGAGAGAGAAAGAAGGAGGACTGGGTGGAAGTGTCTCAGGCACAGTGCAATACTAATCAAATTTGACAAGGCTGTCAATGAGACGAAGTTACTTGTCAGAGGAGTCTTGCGTTTCTCAGGAGTGGGTCTAGTTTAGTATCCCTATCGGCTGAGTGCAATCCAAAGGAAGCATGGGCTTAATTTCAGAGCTCAGATAATTAATTCTCCCAGCAGTCAGAGAATTGAGAGGCATATTCTTATAATCGGTACAATGAGAAGCTAGAGCTACTACTACACAGTGAGGGTGTGGAGGAATATGTCTGGTGACATGGGGATATCTCAAAGCTTCTACACTTCTGATGAGAATAAACGAACTTTTATCGTGATCATGGGCACATAATGACAACGTAACTGGAGGCTTGAAAACCTCAGGAGTGAAGATCTGTGTCACCCTATTGCAATGGAACTAAAATCTTAGGTATCTAAAAAGAGAAGTAGAGAAAGGTGCTGAATAGCAATTATGGCTTTTATTGTAGTAGCAGGCATGTTTTACTAACCCTCTCATTTCATGCTTTTATTTTAGGCATTGACAAAATTATCGTTGTGAAATGACTGTCAGTCACAGAGAAGAATCAGTATTGAGCACAAGCATATTTGAGCAATGCAAGAAGTAGATATTAGATTCTATTTGGATAAAGCGTTCTATATTCCCGCAGCTCAGCTCTGGTTTCACCTGAAACTGTAGAGAATAAATATTGTGGTTCCCTGTTCCTCAGTGAGGCAATTCAGCGGCATAACCAACATACTTCCTCAGAGACTGACCAGCAGAACTGAGCCCCAATAATCCATGCATTAACACATTTATGTAAATGTTTTCTTTTTTGTAGCATCGTTTTCCCTACTCCCTCATTTTTATTTCTTTGAATCACCTACTAAATGCATACCTGAAGTCCAAGTTTTTATCTCATGACTGCATTTGGGGGAATCCCAAACTAAGACAATGAGGAAACTAGGCATTTATGCCTAAATGTCAGGAAGCTTTAAAAATAGCATTTGCTATATTGGTCCTAGTTCTAGAGATTGTTTGCAACTTTTCAGAAAAATAGCTGGAAAACAGCAGGTGTTCAATATTCCAATGACCTCAAAATTCTATTAACAAAATCACATCTATAGGGAAGAAAACATTAAACCTCATGTTTTTATTATAGTTAGAAACTAATAAATTATGTTATTTTTCATTCTTAATGTGGTATTTTGGTAGTTGGGAAGAGACTTGGCACCAAAAAAAGTAAATCTCAAAACCACTTGAATCTATTCTCTTCTGGTCAAAATAAGTTAAATAGATTCAAAAAAGCATGTAGAGTTCTTTAACTTAAAAAAATTAATAAGTATGTTGAAATGCATTTATGAAACTAGAGATTATAAAGTGAAAATTTAGTAAAACAAATTATTTTAGTAAGTTAGTTATTCAATTTTTCATATGCCTTCACTATCCAGAAGGTAGGTGCCTCAAATAACTAAGAACAAAAAGAGAAATATATTTCTTCCTAATATCTGTTGTGATGCAAAGTATAAAGATTGAGAAATAGGGTATCGGAATATGGGTCATTACCTAGAAAGCTTTAGTAAGGAATGGCGCAGCTAATAAAGAAAAGAAATTTTCTTCCATGCATTTTTATAGAGCCATGATGATGTTTAGGTGTTTATCTACAATAAAGCAAATAAGTAGTTTTGTTTTATTTGATTTGGCTTGGTTTGGTTGTTTTGAAGAGAAAGAAAAATTGAACTTTGAATGACTCAACCTGACATATTACATTGTAAATTCAAGACTCTACATTTCATTAAACAAAATAAATGACAGTTTACAGTTAGAGCATAATGGAACTTTGATAACTTTTTTTCCAAACTATACTTTTGTTATCTCATAATCACTTGCAAATATCTTCTTTAAAAATATCATTTTCATAATGAGTTAATTTTTATTGTAAAGTTCTGTGGAAAACTCAACTGGCCATACTCTATGGAAAAGCCCACTTACAATTGATTGTATCCAGTAGGACACCATTACCAAAAGACAAACTATAGGTATGAACCCCTTGGGGAGATTAACTACACTAGAGGCTTGCTGTAAAATTTCAATTTTATTCCAGAGAAAACAAAAATAAACATTACCAGTACAAAGTTTGAAGTTCAAATATTCTACTGAATTTTTATGTAAGAAGATCAGAAATTATGTTGCATAGCTTTAAATAAAAATATATAATAATAGGAGGGAAGAAGATGGTGGAGGAATAGGACAGGGAGACCACTTTCTCCCCCACAAATTCATCAAAAGAACATTTGAATGCTGAGTAAATTCCACAAAACAACTTCTTAATGATGGCAAAGGACATAAGCCATCCAGAAAAGCAGCCCATTGTCTTCAAAAGGAGGTAGGAAAAAAACATAAAAGATAAAAAGACAAAAGAGGTAGGGATGGAGCTCCATCCTGGGAAGGAAGGCATAAAGAAGAGAGTAGTTTCCAAACACCAGGAAACACTCTCACTGGTGAGTCTGTGGCTAGACTTGGGACCTCAAAGGGCAACATAACTGGGAGGAAAAAGAAATAAATAATTAAAACCCACAGATTATGTGCCCAAGGGTAACTCCCAGTGGAGAAGCAGCACAGATGCCCACATCCACCACTAGCAAGTGGGGGCTGGGCAGGGAGGAGCTGGGTGCATTGAGGACCTGGACTGAATGCTGCGAGGACAATCTGAGAGAGCTAACTGGAGATAGCAAAGCAGACTGTGATATAGCTACCCCACAAAAAGGCGAAAATCCCTAACCTAAGACTCCGCCAGACCCGCTCACAGAACAAGGACTGAGCAGAGCTAGCTGGCTGCGGTCGGCCCATTCCCCATTCCCTGCCAAGACAGACAGGGGAGGGCAGCCAGAGCTGGAAGGGGGCAACCACAGCGCCAGAGAGCCACCCCATACCAAACTGCAGGCAGGCTTCATTGCTGGCCAGGACTTCTTGGGTTTCTGGCCGATCGACATCTGCCTGAGAAGGTGTGCCAGTTGTATGCCCAGAAAACCGAGTGGCAGGGACCAGGGAGGTGATAAGTCGCAGCGACTGCTATCACCAAACACCTGGTCACCTGAGCTGCTCGGACCAGGGAAGGGCACAAAACGCAGGCCCAATCAAGTCTGCGCCTTTGTGGAGGACCCAAGTACCTGAACCTGAGTGGCTTAGACCTGGGATTTTCATGCAACCCAGCACTGGCCTCAGACAATTCACGGCAGAGCAACCTAGAGCCTGTGCAGTGTAGACTGGGACAGCACACACGCCGTGAGTGGGGGCAAACCGGTGTGGCCAAGACAGTGCGAGGACTCCCCACAGACGCCAGAGATATTTGTTGCAGCGTTCCTCACTCCCCACAGCAGACCAAACAAGTGAGCCTTAAAAAAATGTCCAACACCGCCCCCTAGTATCAGGGCACATATTAGACACTGAAGAGACCAGCAAACAGAAGAAGCTAAAACAGAGGGAACTACCTTGGAAATGACAGATGGAGATGTCTTGAGTCTACTGCAAGAATAAGACTGAAAACCAGAGTCAGGAGGCTTCAGTCCAAGTCCTGAGAACACCAGAGAACTCTTGACTCCAGGGAACATTAATCAATAGGAGCTCATCAAACACCTCCATACCTACACTCAAACCAAGTACCACCCAAGGCTCAACAAGTTCTAGAGCAAGACATACCACGCAAATTCTCCAGCAACACAGGAAAATAGCCCTGAGCTTCAATATTCAGGCTGCCCAAAGTCATTCCAAACACATTGACATCTCATAATTCATTACTGGACACTTCATTGCACTCCAGAGAGAAGAAATCCAGCTCCAACCACCAGAACACAGACACCAGCTTCCCTAACCAGGGAACCTTGACAAGCCACCTGTCCAACTCCATCCACAGTGAGGAAACTCCACAATAAAGAGAACTCCACAAACTTCCAGAAGACAGAAAGGTCACCCCAAACACAGCAATATAAGCAAGATGAAGAGGCAGAGAAATACCCAGCAAATAAAGGAACAGGATAAATGCCCACCAACCCAAACAAAAGAGGAAGAGATAGGGAACCTACCTGATAAAGAATTTGGAAAAACGATAGTGAAAATGATCTAAAATCTTGAAAACAAATTGGAGTTACAGATAAATAACCTGGAGACAAAGATCGAGAAGATGCAAGAAAGGTTTAATAAGGATCTGCTACTGCTGCTGCTGCTGCTGCGTCACTTCAGTCGTGTCCGACTCTGTGTGACCCCATAGACAGAAGCCCACCAGGGTCCCCCGTCCCTGGGATTCTCCAGGCAAGAACACTGGAGTGGGTTGCCATTTCCTTCTCCAATGTGTGAAAGTGAAAAGTGAAAGTGAAGTCGCTCAGTCGTGTCCGACCCCTAGAAGAAATAAAAAAGAGTCAGTATACAATGAATAATGCAATAGATGAGATCATAAACACTCTGGAGGGAATCAACAGTAGAATAACGGAGGCAGAAGATAGAATAAGTGAGTTAGAAGATAGAATGGTAGAAATAAATGAAACAGGGAGGAAAAAAGAAAAATGAATTAAAGAAATGAGGACAATCTCAGAGACCTCTGGGACAATATTAAACGTCCCAACATCCGAATCATAGGAGTCCTAGAAGAAGAAAAAAAAAAGACCATAAGAAAATACTTGAGGAGATAGTAGTTGAAAATTTCCCTAAAATGGGGAAGGAAATAATCACCCAAGTCCAAGAATCCCAGAGAGTCCCAAATAGGATAAACCCAAGGCGAAATACCTCAAGACACAAAATAATCAAATTAACAAAGAGCAAATACTAAAAGCAGTAAGGGAAAAGCAACAAATAACAGACAAGGGGATCCCCATAAGGATAACAGCTAATCTTTCAATAGAAACTCTTCAGGCCAGGAGGGAATGGCAGGGCATACTTAAAGTGTTGAAAGAAAATAACCTACAGCCCAGATTACTGTACCCAGCAAAGATCTCACTCAAATATGAAGGAGAAATCAAAACCTTTACAGACAAGCAAAAGCTGAGAGAATTCAGCATCACCAAACCAGCTCTCCAACAAATGCTAAAGGACCTTCTCTAGACAGAAAACACAGAAAGAGTGTATAAACCGGAACCCAAAACAATAAAGTAAATGGCAATGGGATCATACTTACCAATAATTACCTTAAATGTAAATGGGTTGAATGCCCCAACCAAGTGACAAAGACGGGCTGAATGGATACAAAAACAAGACCCCTATATGTAAGAGACTCACCTCAAAATGAGGGACACATACAGATTGAAAGTGAAGGGCTGGAAAAAGATATTCCATTCAAATAGAGACCAAAAGAAAGCAGGAGTAGCAATACTCATATCAGATAAAATAGACTTTAAAACAAAGGCTGTGAAAAGAGACAAAGAAGGACACTACATAATGATCAAAGGATCAATCCAAGAAGATATAACAATTATAAATATATATGCACCCAATAGAGGAGCACAGCAATATGTAAAACAAATGCTAACAAGTATGAAAGGGGAAATCAACAATAACACAATAATAGTAGGAGACTTCAAAACCCCAATCACACTTATGGATAGATCAACTAAACAGAAAATTAACAAGGAAACACAAATGTTAAATGATACAATAGACCAATTATACCTAATTGATATCTATAGGTATCAATGGGCCATTTCACCCCAAAACAGTGAATTTCACCTTCTACTCAAGTGCACACGGAACCTTCTCCTAGATCACATCCTAGGGCATAAAAATAGCCTTGGTAAATTCAAAAAAATTGAAATCATTCCAGGCATCTTTTCTGACCACAAGGCAGGAAGACTAGCTCTCAATTACAAGAGGAAAAATATTAAAAATTCCACTATATGGAAGCTGAACAACACGCTGCTGAATAACAAACAAATCATAGAAGAAATAAAAATGTGAATAGAAATGAATGAAAACTAAAACACAACAACCCAAAAGCTGTGGGACACTGTAGAAGCAGTGATAAGGGGGAGGTTCATAACAATACAGGCATACTTTAAGAAACAAGAAAAAAGTCAACTGAATAACCTAACTCTACACCTAAAGCAACTAGAAAAGGAAGAAATGAAGAACCCCAAGGTTAGTAGAAAGAAAGAAATCTTAAAAATTAGGGCAGAAATAAATGCAAAAGAAACAAAAGAGACCATAGCAAAAATCAACAAAGCCAAAACCTGGTTCTTTGAGAGGGTAAATAACATTGACAAACCACTAGCCAGACTCATCAAGAAACAAAGGGAGAAAAACCAAATCAATAAAATTAGAAATGAAAAGAGAGAGATCACAACAGACAACACAGAAATACAAAGGATCATAAGAGACTACTATCAGCAGTTATATGTCAATACAATGGAAAACTTGGAATAAACGGACAAATTCTTAGAAAAGTACAACTTTCCAAAACTGAACCAGGAAGAAATAGAAAATCTTAACAGACCCATCACAAGCACGGAAATTGAAACTGTAATCAGATATCTTCCAGCAAACAAATGCCCAGGTCCAGATGGCTTCACAGCTGAATTCTACCAAAAATTTAGAGAAGAGCTAACACCTTCCAGAAAATTGCAGAGGAAGGTAAACTTCCAAACTCATTTTATGAGGCCACCATCACCCTAATAAGAAAACCTGACAAAGATGCCACAAAAAACAGAGCACTTCAAGCCAATATCTCTGATGAACATAGATGCAAAGATCCTTAACAAAATTCTAGCAATCAGAATCCAACAACACACTAAAAAGATCATACATCATGACCAAGTGGGCTTTATCCTAGGAATGCAAGGATTCTTCAGTATCCACAAATCAATCAATGTAATACACCACATTAACAAAGTGAAAAATAAAGACCATATGACTATCTCGCAGAGAAAGTCTTTGACAAAATTCAATATCCATTTATGATACAAAACCTGCAGAAGATGGGAATAGAAGGAACATTCCTCAACATGCTGGAGAAGACCGTTGAGAGTCCCTTGGACTGCAAGGAGATCCAACCAGTCCATTCTAAAGGAGATCAATCCTGGGTGTTCATTGGAAGGACTGATGCTAAAGCTGAAACTCCAATACTTTGGCCACATCATGCAATGAGTTGACTCACTGGAAAAGAGTCTGATGATAGGAGGGATTGAGGGTGGGAGGAGACGGGGAAGACAGAGAATGAGATGGCTGTATGGCATCACCGACTCGATGGACATGAGTTTGAGTGAACTCTGGGAGTTGGTGATGGACAGGGAGGCCTGGCATGCTGTGATTCATGGGGTCACAAAGAGTCAGACACGACTGAGCGACTGAACTGAACTGAACTGATGAAAAACCCAGCAAACATTATCCTCAATGGTGAAAAACTGAAAGCGTTTCCCCTAAAGTCAGGAACAAGACAATTGTGCCCACTCTCACCACTACTATTCAACATAGTTTTCGAAGTTTTGGCCTCAGCAATCAGAGCAGAAAAAGACACAAAGGGAATCCAGATTGGAAAAGAAGTAGTAAAACTCTCACTGTTTCCAGATGGCATGATCCTCTACACAGAAAACCCTAAAGATTCTACCAGAAAATTACCAGAAATAATCAATGAATATAGTAAAGTTGAAGGATATAAAATCAACACACAGAAATCCCTTGCATTCCTATACACTAATAATGAGAAAATAGAAAGAGAAATTAAGGAATCAATTTCATTCACTGTTGCAATGAAAAGAATAAAATACTTAGGAATAAATCTACCTAAAGAAACAAAAGAGCTATATATAGAGAACTATAAAACACTGGTGAAAGAAATCAGAGAGGACAATAATAGATGGAGAAATATACCGTGTGCATGGATTGGAAGAATAAATATTGTGAAAATGAATATATTACCCAAAGTAATTTATAAGTGCAATGCAATCCCTATCAAGCTACCAGCAGGATTTTTCACAGAGCTAGAAAAAATAATTTCACAATTTGTACGGAAATGCAAAAAACCTTGAATAGCCAAAGCAATCTTGATAAAGAAGAATGGAACTGGGGGAATCAACCTGCCAGACTTCAGGCTCTACTACAAAGCCACAGTCATCAAGACAGTATGGTACTGGCACAAAGACAGAAATATAGATCAATGGAACAAAATAGAAAGGCCAGAGATAAATCCACGCACCTATTGACATCTTATCTTTGACAAGGGAGGCAAAAATATTCAATGGAGGAAAGACAATCTCTTTAACGAGTGGTGCTGGGAAAACTGGTCAACCACTTGTAAAAGAATGAAACTAGAACAATTCCTAAAACCATACACAAAAATAAACTCAAAATGGATTAAAGATCTAAATGTAAGACCAGAAACTATAAAACTCCTAGAGGAGAACATAGGCAAAACACTCTCCGACATAAATCACAGCAGGATCCTCCATGATCCACCTCCCAGAATATTGGAAATAAAAGCAAAAATAAACAAATGGGACCTAATTAAAATTAAAAGCTTCTGCACAGCAAAGGAAACTATTAGTAAGGAGAAAAGACAGCCTTCAGAATGGGAGAAAATAATAGCTAATGAAGCAACTGACAAAGGATTACTTTCAAAAATATACAAGCAACTCCTGCAGCTCAATCCCAGAAAAATAAACAACCTAATCAAAAAATGGGCTAAAGAACTAAACAGACATTTCTCCAAAGAAGACATACAGATGGCTAACAAACACATGAAAAGATGCTCAACATCACTCATAATCAGAGAAATGCAAATCAAAACCACAATGAGGTACCATTTCATGCCAGTCAGAATGGCTGCTATCCAAACGTCTACAATCAATAAATGCTGGAGAGGGTGTGGAGAACAGGGAACCCTCTTACACTGTTGGTGGGAATGCAAACTAGTACAACCACTATGGAGAATAGTGTGGAGATTCCTTAAAAACCTGGAAATAGAACTGCCATACGACCCAGCAATCCCACTCCTGGGCATACACACCAAGGAAACAAGAATTGAAAGAAACACATACACCCCAATGTTCATCACAGCACTGTTTATAATAGCCAGGACATGGAAGCAATCTCGATTTCCATCAGCAGATGAATGGATTAGAAAGCTGTGGTACATATACACAATGGAGTATTACTCAGCCATTAAAAAGAATATATTTGAATCAGTTCAAATGAGGTGGATGAAACTGGAGCCTATTATACAGAGTGAAGTAAGTCAGAAAGAAAAACACCAATACAGTATACTAACGCATATATATGGAATTTAGAAAGATGATAACGATAACCCTGTATACGAGACAGCAAAAGGACACAGATGTATAGAACAGTCTTTTGGACTCTGTGGGAGAGAGGAGGGTGGGATGATTTGGGAGAATGGCATTGAAACATGCATATTATCACATGTGAAACAAATCGCCAGTCCATGTTCAATGCATGATGCAGGATGCTCGTGGCTGGTGAACTGGGATGAACCAGAGGGATGGGATGGGGAGGGAAGCGGGAGGGGGGTTCAAGATGGGGAACACATGTACACCCAGGGCAGATTCATGTCAATACATGGCAAAACCAATACAATAATGTAATTAGCCTCCAATTAAAATATATATATAATAATAAAATCATGCTTCCATTGTTGCTTATTCATCTGATGTATTCATCCATATAGTGACACTAAGCAAAATGTTAATGTACATGCTTTATTTTTCCCTTTCTTAAAATAACAGGGCCTTTAAATTCCTATGGTAATGATGCAACCCTAAACTAGATTGTTTTGATGGCACAGTTTTCAGGAAATTCTATTCATGCCACATTCTTAAGAATCAGCAACTATGTGAAATGAATATTCAAAGAAGGTACAAATCTCTGTACACTACTTCTGCAAGGCTAGTTGAGTGCACTGTTAAAGCAGGCAGAGTTCCTGTTGCTAGAGTATATATTCAAGCAATCTAACAAATCTTACACAGATGAGGCCCACTCACTTCAGGGAAATCTAGGCAAAATAAGATTCAAAACAGTAAAACATTAACATAGTTACATTTCAATAGCATCTCTCTCATGTCAGAGTGGTTGTTTTAAACTGAAACTATTCTAGGCATTTTGAGTTAGAGAAAATCATAGCCTAAGACCAGATTCTCCTGAGGCTTAGGAAGATATTTTTGATTCCATATTATATGTTATAAAGAAAAGTACTAGATAAAAAATACAAAAGACTAGCCTGAATCTCACAGATCACATAAATCAGAAATTTGAGCATTTTATATTGAAATAGCATATTAAGTCACACAGTAATGATGTATTTCTTTGCCAAGCTTTTTTAAAAATAAGGAAAAACTTAGAGAATTCATAAAATTGCCTAATGGAAATACAATTGTAATATAAAAGGCACTAGAAAGGAACTCACATAATATATTTAAATACATAAAAGTACTTGATAATAGATTTTCATGGATGGAGCTTTAACTACCACTGTAAATGAACTGCCAAATTCATCTTGAGTTTACCAAAATTATTTCTATGTTTAAGGGTATTGTTTTCTTTTTTTCATTTTAGCAGGTAGGATATCTACTATTCTTATGCTGAGAGATTGCCAGAAAAATGTATAGCATGGGACTCAAGTGGCAAATTTATTTTACCAAAATGCTTTATTAAAATGATAAAGTATAGCCATGACTATATTTCTGCCCTACCAAAAAAAGGAATAATATATATCATAAAGTAATCATATACATTTATTGTATAATATGCAATTTCAGAACAAGATTTTATTTCCTGATTAGTGGATTGCACAGCCAAATGAATCAATTTGGGAGAGTTTTCTTTTACAGCTGCCATTCTGTATATATTGTTATAGGGATTTGGGGATTTCCACCACCAACTGTTTAGATTTGACTTTACAAAGCTTGAAGGCATTAGGTTGTTATTTTTGGAATGACTATGCCTTCAATCCCAGTAAGCGGTCACCAAATCTATTCCTACCAAATATTGCAGAACAGCATTTCAAATTCAGCTCTTAGCCAACACATTAGAATTTAATATTTTCTATTTTAAAAGTATATCAAAATTAACTGTTAATTTTTCAAAAAATTATTAAGGCATTACACTAAATTTTTTGTTTCACTTGGATTTTTAAAAATTACAGTCCTCTTAAGAATGATTTTTTTTCTGAAGTGAAACTCTCATTCTGAGAATTAGGAGACATGTATACTAGAATGGAAACTACATGAGGGCAGGGACCCTTATATTCAAATCTGTGATGCGCAATATGTGGCTTGGTACACAATAAATAAGAATGCATAGAGAAAATTACTCACCATTTAGTTCTTTTAAAAAATTATGCTTCTGAGATGGGGGTAAGCTGACTGGGATATTACAATGATATTTCTAAGAGAAAAAAAGCAAAGAATAATCCTTAACCAAAAGAGAAAATTTGAATTTTATCTACCTTTCAAATGCATCATTCATATTTTGCAAAGCAATCCCTATAATCTAGTTTACTCACACTTTTCTCTAATCAAGGATTCCTTCCAGCTTTTATAACCCCAAAGCAGAATGTCATGCAATATTGAATTCTGAATTATGTGGGCATAGTAAAACTGTCTTTAAATTATGACTGGGAATTCACTATTTTACCGGCAGCATACACTTTCCTTTTGTGGTGTACTTGGCCTCAGATTAAAAAAAAAATTAACATTTTATGTACTTTATATCAGATCAATTCTTATTTATTGATGGAAGTCATTATTTAATAACTTTTCCTAAAAAAACACCAAATTTCATAGAAATATTTTACAGGTTAAGTAAAGTGCTGAACACACTGAGAAAAAACAGCAACCTCCTTTTAGACCCATATGAGAGTGGAGAACACAGGGAAAATTGTTGCCCTAAGACTGGAGAGACAGATAGGCAAATAGATGGAAGGAATGTCTTCAGAAGAGATTTAAAGTGGAAACCACCATGGGGAACAGTTTGGTTAGGAAACCCTGAAATGTAGTTGCTGAAATACTAGAGCTTTAGTGCAGAAAACTCAGAATTAAAACCCTCCAGGAAACCTATTTATAATGGGCCCCCACAATAATGTGAGATTTACCCCTAGGAGCTTAATCAGGTTTCCTCAGTAAAACATCAGAGAAAAAATATATTTTGCTTATGGCAAAAGGGCAGGACAAATGGGGAAATAATTTTGAAATATACCACTGTATTCCGTTCTTTTTAACAAGGCCTTCTCTCAGGGAAAACTAGTTATCCAAAGTCTAACCAGCTGGGATATTATCAGATGTGGGAGAAAGAAAACACTCAAATTCATTAAAATCATTCTGTTCCTCCTAAGGCAGAAAAGAATCTCTGAGAAACTATTATGAAGTCCACATTCCAGGGGCATAGGTTCACTAAAAGACTGAGACAAAGATAGGACAACAAAATATTTACCCTTCTTCCAAACATTACAACCTATGATTCCAAGTGTACTGACATTCTGAAAAAGGCAAACCTATGGAGAAGGGAATGGCAAACCACTCCAATATTTTCCTGCTCAGAAAATTCCATAGACAGAGGAACCTGATGGGCTATAGTCCATGGGTTCCCAAAGAGTTGGACACAACTGAGTGACTAATACACACACACACACACACACACACACACACACACACGGAGACAGTAAAAGGATTAGTGGTTCCAGGGGTTTGGTGGGGGAGGAGGGATGAATAGCAAAACACAGAGGATACTTTGTGCCTTGAAAATACTCTGTATGAGACTATAATGGTAGATAATGTCATTACACGTTTCCAAACCCATAGAATGTACATCGAGAGTGAATTGTAACATAAACTTAGGACTTTGAGTGCCTATAAGTGTGAAAGTAGGTTCATCAGTTATTCAAAACTGTACCGCTTTAGTGAGGGATGCTAATAATGAAAGAGGCTGTGGAGTGTGTGGGAGCAGGGCTTATATGGGAAATCTCTATACCATCCCCTAAATTTTCCTGTGAAACTTAAACTGCTTTTAGAAAACGTTTTTAAAACCCAACGATCCTATTACACATGTGTGTGTGCACGTTTTAAGTCACTTCAGTCATGTCTGACTATTTGCAACCCTATGGACTATAGCCCACAGGCTCCTCTGTCCCTGGGATTCTCCAAGCAAGAATATTGGAGTGGGTTGCCATGCCCTCCTCCAGGGGATTTTCCCATCTCAGGGATCAAACCTGCATCTCCTGTATTGGCAAGTGGGTTCTTTACCACTAGCCCAACCTGGGAAGCCCCCTATTATACATACGATTTAGTAATGTAGCAAATTGTATAATAATACAAAGAAAATATAGGTGGAGCTAACATGTATGTGTGTGTGTGTGTGTTCAGTCAAGTCTGACTCTGTGACCTCATGAACCATAGCCTGCCAGGCTCCTCTGTCCATGGGATTTTCCAGGCAAGAATACTGGAATGGGTTGCCATTTCCTCCTCCAGGGGATCTTCCCCACCCAAGGATCAAAGCCACATCTCTTGTGTCTCCTGCATGGCAGGGGGATTCTTCACTACCTAGCCACCTGGGAAGCCCATAGCTAATACCTTTATCATGCTTAATGGATGTACTGTTGTAAGTTCTTTAAATATTTACATGTTTAATTATCTTTAAAAAAATATTTAATCCAATTATTCTCCTCAATTTACATATGAAAGCGTATTAGGAAAACAAACACCCAGGCGGTTAAGTGCCTTGTCCAATGTCACACAGCTAGTTCAAGGCAGAGTTGATATAAAACTAACTGTATAAATGGAACAAAAGTGCATGTCTCTCCATCAGCATCAAGTACACACTGAAGATGAGCCTTTACTGTCTCATGGTACAGAGTCACCATTTTTAGAAATAAGAGAGAAATCCCTGCTCAGGTCCACTACTGAATTCTTGTATTTGTATACTGACATACATTTTTTTCCCCCTCCTTCTCAAACTCTTTCTGCAGTTCTTCCTCATTGTCTCCAACAATAGTACGGGGTAAAATTACCATTCAAATACCAATCTCTTAGTGAGAAATCCCTACAAAGTGTGGGGCTTCATTATACAGGCACAATTTTGCCCCACATGCTTCTGCCACTTACCCACCCCCATGAAAATAGTAAAGTAGGATAATGTATTAGAAAAATATCTACAGTAATAAATTCAGCAATCCTCCAATTCAAATCTGCCATCATGAGATATGAAACATACTATAACCTCCCTTCTCTATTCACTTTGAGTTAGTTTTTTTATAAGACAGAATTTAAATATATTACTTGATTCAAATTTATTTTGTCTCCCCAGTTGATATGAAGGTCATGAGTGAAAAAGAACAAAAGAGGAGGAGAGATATTAATAAATGTAAACAGAGCTGATATGCATTTTTCAGGCTAGGCAGAATATTAACACCATAATTATGTGTGCTCCCACAATTATTTTAGTATCCACCTCTGTAATATAGAGCATTCAATTAGTCCTTGGGTAATAGTTTCTCTTCTCAAGCATCACACATGTAAATAAGGGACAGATTTATACTATGCTAAGTCAATCTGATGGATTTTCCTTTTTTCTTAAGTTTATTTCCACTACCAGTTATTCACATCTTAACACTTAAAGGTGTCTGAGAGACACTGTGCAACTTTGAAAAGCAAATAATATCATCCCTTGAAAAAAATTATTATTTTAAAAAATCATTCACTGGTTCTCCTAAATCTTTCAAATAGATCTTTAGCTTGGCTCTACTGAGTATGTATAATTTGTTTTAAACTGTTTGTTGAAATTTCGGTAGAGCAAAAGGAAAAAAATCCATTAAACATTGATTATCCCTCAACAATACTTTAATGTTAATTATTCTTAATTATGTATTGCTAGAGTACGTTCTAAAATAGCCACACCAAACACTATTTTATATCTTATCAGCAAAACATAAGCTTGACTTTAAACAGGACCTGGTATATATTAATAGTACCTACCTATTAAAGGTACTTATTGTAATTGTTGTTTCCTAATTTCTTACACCTTTAAAGTGTTGTATGTGTAATACTTTGAGGGTTTGCTAGGTGAAAAATAGAGTTTTCACTTTTCTTGTATTTGACTGTATGGAAACTAAATATGTAGAAAAAAGTTGAAATGTCAATTGTTTTTCTCCTTTATGTTCATTATATAAGGCCTGTGTTTCTCAATTAAATCTGTACTTTTTCTATTGCTTCTTATTGCACTTCTATGTTTGAGGAATTCTCCTTAACCCAGAATTTTGATGAAACTTCTATAATATCAAAGCCTTGATGTTTAAATCTTAGCTCAGTTAAATATGGAAATTGTTTTGGTATGTGACCAGGTAAGTGTCTATGATCTTATTTTCTCTACTTCTCCTTTCCACATGCCACCTTTATCTAACATTTTCCACATAATTATATCTCTCTTCTACTTTCTTATTATTTGATCTTCGTAAATGATCATTGTCTATTTTTCCTCTCTTGCTTTTGTACACCATTCCTTCACATCTACTTTCCTTAATTAAATCTGACATTCAACATCTACTTTTCCTCCATTCAGTGACCGATATTTCCCCTATTTCCCCTGATCTGGTCGTAAAAATTGTTGTAAAATGTTACACCTCAGCAACTCTTTCTAATTCCAGGAAAGGGTATAAGCAGCACAAAGACAGAATTAATCAAGTATATTAGTGGATTACTTAAAAATCAGTTCAGTTCAGTTCAGTTCAGTTCATTTCAGTCAGCCAGTCATGTCCTACTCTTTGAGACCCCATGATTCACAGCACGCCAGGCCTCCCTGTCCATCACCAACACCCTGAGTTCACTCAAACTCATGTCCATCGAGTCGGTGATGCCATCCAGCCATCTCATTCTCTGTCGTCCCCGTCTCCTCCCACCCCCAATCCCTCCCAGCATCAGAGTCTTTTCCAGTGAGTCGACTCGTCACATGAGGTGGCCGAAGTATTGGAGTTTTAGCTTTAGCATCAGTCCTTCCAATGAACACCCAGGATTGATCTCCTTTAGAATAGACTGGTTGGATCTCCTTGCAGTCCAAAGAACTCTCAAGAGTCTTCTCCAGCACCACAGTTCAAAAGCATCAATTCTTCGGCGATCAGCTTTCTTCACACTCCAACTCTCACATCCATACATGACCATGGGAAAAACAATAGCCTTGACTAGGCAGACCTTGGTTGGCAAAGTAATGTCTCTGCTTTTTAATATGCTGTCTAGGTTGGTCATAACTTTCCTTCCAAGGAGTAAGCGTCTTTTAATTTCATGGCTGCAATCACCATCCGCAGTGATTTTGGAGCCCAAAAAAGTAAAAAAGTCTGACACTGCTTCCACTGTTTCCCCATCTATTTCCCATGAAGTGATGGGACCAGATCTTTGTCTTCTGAATGTTGAGCTTCAAGCCAAACTTTTCACTCTCCTCTTTCACTTTCATAAAGGGGCTTTTTAGTTCCTCTTCACTTTCTGCCATAAGGGTGGTGTCATCTGCATATCTGAGGTTATTGATATTTCTCCCGGCAATCTTGATTCCAGCTTGTGCTTCTTCCAGCCCAGCGTTCCTCATGATGTACTCTGCATAGAAGTTAAATAAGCAGGGTGACAATATACAACCTTGACGAACTCCTTTTCCTATTTGGAACCAGTCCGTTGTTTCACGTCGTTTTGACTGTTGCTTCCTGACAGGCATACAGGTTTCTCAAGAGACAGGTCAGGTGGTCTGCTATTCCCATCTCTTTCAGAATTTTCCACAGTTTATTATGATCCACACAGTCAAAGGCTTTGGCATAGTCAATGAAGCAGAAATAGATGTTTTTCTGGAACTCTCTTGCTTTCTCCATGATCCAGCGGATGTTGGCAATTTGATCTCTGGTGCCTCTGCCTTTTCTAAAACCTGCTAGAACATCTGGAAGTTCACGGTTGACATATTGCTAAAGCCTGGCTTGGAGAATTTTGAGCATGACTTTACTAGCGTGTGAGATGAGTGCAATTGTGCAGTAGTTTGAGCATTCTTTGGCATTGCCTTTCTTTGGGATTAGAATGAAGAATGACCTTTTCCAGTCCTGTGGCCACTGCTGAGTTTTCCAAATTTGCTAGCATATTGAGTGCAGCACTTTCACAGCATCATCTTTTAGGATTTGAAATAGCTCAACTGGAATTCTATCACCTCCACTAGCTTTGTTTGTAGTGATGCTCTCTAAGGTCCACTTGACTTCACATTCCAAGATGTCTGGCTCTAGGTGAGTGATCACGCCATCGTGATTATCCTCTTCATGAAGATCTTTTTTGTACAGCTCTTTTGTGTATTCTTGCCACCTCTTCTTAATATCTTCTGCTTCTCTTAGATCCATACCATTTCTGTCCTTTATCGAGCCCATCTTTGCATGAAATGTTCCCTTGGTATCTCTAATTTTCTTGAAGAGATCTCTTGTTTTTCCTATTCTGTTGTTTTCCTCTATTTCTTTGCATTGATCACTGAGGAAGGCTTTCTTAACTCTCCTTGCTATTCTTTGGAACTCTGCATTCAGATGCTTATATCTTTCCTTTTCTCCTTTGCTTTTCGCTTCTCTTCTTTTCACAGCTATTTGTAAGGCCTCCTCAGACAGCCATTTTGCTTTTTTGCATTTCGTTTCCATTGGGATGGTCTTGGTCCCTGTCTCCTGTACAAAGTCATGAACCTCCGTTCATAGTTCATCAGGCACTCTATCTATCAGATCTAGTCCCTTCAATCTATTTCTCACTTCCACTGTATAATCATAAGGGATTTGATTTAGGTCATATCTGAATGGTCTAGTGGTTTTCCCTACAGTTTAATGTAACTGGAAAAGAATACCTTGCTAATTTTAACAATAGATACATTGGAAGACTTCATAAATTAATCATTTAAACTCTATTAAACTAAAATGTGAAAAATAAGATACTGAATGCAATTAGGAAAAAATTAAAATCTTGACTTAATTACATATTTGAAAGGCATGTATGAAAATTATAAGATAAAAAGGCAATTGTATATATATTTATTAACTATTCATGATAAATAATTGCCTTAATTGAGAAAATAATATCAGGGCAGAAGCCATACTGAATCAACTAGGAAAGCTTTATAAAAAACCTCAAATGGCATTATTTTCAAAGAAGAGATTCAAAGAATGAAAGACGAGAAGAGCATTTCAAAAATTAAAAATGAAAATTGCTATCATTCATAAAGTAGTTACCATGGTCAGATGCTGTTATTTATTCCTCAGAAAAATCATGAGAAAATATTGATTTTATGGATAGGAAAACTGAGGCATAAAAATGTTAGGAAATGTGTACAAAATCACACAGACAGAAAGTGGCAGACTGAACCTAGGTGAGCAGCTCCAGAATCCATGTTTTTAACCACTGCTCACTACTTTCAAAAAGATATTGTCCCTTAAATAGGTGTAAGATATGCTAAAAACACAAGAAAGAATTATCTTGATGAAAACAAGAATGTAAAGAAATAAGAAATCAGTCCGAAAAGGCATATTGTGCCTATTTTATAGATTGGATAACCTTGATTGTAGGTTTTAATACTGGAGAATTATTTAAATAGGGAAATCCTGATTTAAGAAGATCTGCAAAACGTTGTATGAAGAATAGAGATTGAAAACAGGGAGATCAATATTCAAAGCATAAAAGCTTGATTACAGGGAAAAATAATTATTCATAATGTATTATTATGTAGTTATGAGCTATAATGTATGCTTGCCCTGTAATTCTACTATCCCAACTATCTGTGGTATGGTTTGGAGAAAATTGTAATAATTTGAATCTCATCAGCAGCCATCTCAACATTGTGCATATTAAAACATCTTTATTTTCATCAGAATTTCTTAAAGAACTTTCTGTAATTGACATCTCCATTTCTTCATTTCCCATTCTCTCTTCCATCTATGCCAATTGGATTTCCACCTTCATTTACACAAAATTTCTGAAACAGTACTTGTAAAGGTCTTCAATGTTCTTTATCTTGCTAAACCTGATTGTTTCTTTGGGTTTCATACCTCCTTGGAACTTACAGCAGATTTGACACAATAAACTATTCCCTTTGTCCTAGAACACTTCTCTTGCTTGATACATCACACTCCTGACCCAGTGCCTGCTTCTCTACTTCTCTTGTTAGCTGGACTCCTCTGATAGGCCTCTAGATATAGATGACTTTCAAATAATTATCTGGCCTAAATCTCTCAACTATATCCAGGTTTATGGACCTCACTTCTCTGACATTTGCACTTGATTGTTTATTCAGTTCAGTTCAGTTCAGTCGCTCAGTCGTGTCCGACTCTCTGCAACCCCATGAATCACAGCACGCCAGGCCTCCCTGTCCATCACCAACACCCGGAGTTCACTCAAACTCATGTCCACAGAGTCGGTGATGCCATCCAGCCATCTCATTCTCCGTCGTCCTCTTCTCCTCCCGCCCCCAACCTTTCCCAGCATCAGAGTCTTTTCCAGTGAGTCAACTCATCGCATGAGGTGCACAAAGTATTGCAGTTTCACCTTTAGCATCAGTCCTTCCAATGAACACCCAGGATGGCTTCTCTAACTAAAAGTAGGGAAACTGGAAATATTTGTTTCCTTCAAAATCTCTCTACAAATGTTTCCACTTCATTAGATGGTACCACCATTCATTCAAGTTAAGACCTAGGAATTTTCCTTAATTTTTCCTTCTCCTTGAACCCCGTCCCACAACGCATCTATCACTCTTCAGTTTTAACTCCCAAATATATATTCTATATTTCCACTTTCTTCATCTTCACTGCTATTATCCAAAATCAGGCCATAATGACTTCTACCCTAGACTTTTACAGTTGTTTACCTGTGTCTTCTTTTATGTTTCTATAGTTCATTCTCAATGTAGAAGCTATAATTATCTTTCAAAAACATAATTCTCACATTTTTGCTTAAAATTTTCTATGGCTTTCCATTGCACTTTGGATAAAACCCAAAAACTTTATGTGGCTTATAACAAACCTACATGATCTGACTTCAGAGTACTTTTTTGACTTGACTTACTACCATGTATGTGTCATTGCTCATTAAGCTCCAATCACAGCAGACTTCTTTGGATTCCTTGTATTCTAAAATCTTATTTTGATCACCATGACTTTCCACTCATTAATCTCTTTGTCCTTTTGCATCAAACACTCCATCTCTGGGTCTTCAAATAACTCCCAGTTGGAAATTTTTTGCCAATCATCTCTCAGCTCAAATAGTCATCAGAGAAACCTTCCCTGATCATCTTGTTTAACATACCATTGTCTTTTTCTCCCCTCAGCCTCCAATCCCAATTATTCTACAACATACCACTTTATATTGTCTTCACAGCACTATCATGAAATTATTCTGATCATTTATGTTTAAATCCTTTCTTATTTAGAATTTAACTTTTTGTGAGCAGGGACTCTTATTTGCTGTTCTCGTCCTAGTCCATTGCACAATGTCAGGGGTGTAATAGATTTTCAATAAAACTTGCTAAATAACTGAATGAATGAACCATGGCTTAAATAAATTTTTCTTCTTTAATTTTGACAACACCTCCACTCTAGTTCTAGAAAAGTAGATCTTCGTCCACTACTAGAACCTGAGTTCTTATTTTGAGTCCTTTGCTAGTAGTATGTATAGTTTTTTGGTATTATCTAAGTCTTTGTAGAGAGTTAGATCCCCAACATCTAACTTCACTGCTGTTCCAATCCCTACAGGAAATGAACATCTGAGGTTTTTTTCTCCTTGTTTCCAGATTTCTCTCAATTTTTGACTATGTCTCATTAATTCTGTGTGGTCTCAGAACTCTGGATTTCCTCAAACTTTCCCATCCTACAGCAAATAAACCCATTTAAAGCTAGTCTGTGATATTTACAAGGGAACATGAGCTGCATTTTGTAATCAATGATGAGAGACTAAGTAGAAAAAAAAAAAAAGAGAAGGTGGAATCTAGTACCACTTGAAAAAATAAGTAAACTAATTTAATTAACATGGAATGTATAAATAGCCAATGAGCACTTAGAGATATGGATGAATTAGGAAGAAAAAGACAGGAGAATTGTGCATAAATATTATAGTTCAATCTGTGGATGTGAAAATATTTCAATATAAAGAATGAGAGGAAATTTAGGACTAGTCCTTATAACAAGGTGACAATCAAGAAGTGGGAGAAGGACTCTGGAAATGAAAGAAATAAAAAATAATAGCATCAAAGAGGTTAAGAAGATAGACTTTTTGAGACAGCACAGCTTCTCATTTTCCCTCTGCTTTATTCAATTCTTTTAAGGTGGAGCCTCTTCAAAGAGTATACCTCAATACTTCAAAATAACCTTGGATTTTGTGAAAAATTTAGATTCTTGAATTCAGTATCACTGAATCAGAATCTCTGGGGTTAAGGTTCATAAACCAGAATGATTAATTAACTCCCCAAGTTATTATGAGGCATGTGAAAGTCAAAGAAACACTGCTTCAAAGCCTTAATTCAAATTCTTTAGCTAAGGTTTGCATGGCTTGAGATTTATGATAAAAATGACAAAGGAAAAGCCTAGATGCCCTTTAAAATGCATTTTTGGTATTTTCTAGGTGAAACAAGTCAGACTGAAATTGAATGTTGCTAAGTCATACCACAATAAACTGTGGAACATTCTGAAAGAGATGGGAATACCAGACCACTTGACCTGCCTCGTGAGAAACCTGTATGCAGGTCAGGAAGCAACAGTTAGAACCGGACATGGAACAACAGACTGGTTCTAAATAGGAAAAGGAATACGTCAAGGCTGTATATTGTCACCCTGCTTATTTAACTTATACGCAGAGTACATCATGAGGAACGCTGGGCTGGAAGAAGCACAAGCTGGAATCAAGATTGCTGGGAGAAATATCAATAACCTCAGATATGCAGATGACACCACCCTTATGGCAGAAAGTGAAGAGGAACTCAAAGGCTTCTTGATGAAAGTAAAAGAGGAGAGTGGAAAGGTTGGCTTGAAGCTCAACATTCAGAAAACTAAGATCATGGCATCTGGTCCCATCACTTCATGGCAAATAGATGGGGAAACAGTGGAAACAGTGTCAGACTTTATTTCTTTGGGCTCCAAAATCACTGCAGATGGTGATTTCAGCCATGAAACTAAAAGACGCTTACTCCTTGGAAGGAAAGTTATGACCAACCTAGATAGCATATTAAAAAGCAGAGATATTACTTTGCCAACCAAGTCCGTCTAGTCAAGGCTATGGTTTTTCCCGTGGTCATGTATGGATGTGAGAGTTGGACTGTGAAGAAAGCTGAGCGCCGAAGGATTGATATTTTTGAACTGTGGTGTTGGAGAAGACTCTTGAGAGTCCCTTGGACTGCAAGGAGATCCAACCAGTCCATTCTAAAGGAGATCAATCCTGGGTGTTCATTGGAAGGACTAATGCTAAAGCTGAAACTCCAATACTTTGGCCACCTCATGCAACGAGTTGATTCAATGGAAAAGAGTCTGGTGCTGGGAGGGATTGGGAGTGGGAGGAGACGGGGACGACAGAAATGAGATGGCTGGATGGCATCACCGACTCGATGGACATGAGTTTGAGTGAACTCTGGGAGTTTGTGATGGACAGGGAGGCCTGGCGTGCTGTGATTCATGGGGTCGCAAAGAGTAGGACACAACTGAGCGGCTGAACTGAACTGAAGTCATACCCCATGGACTACACAGTGCATGGACTTCTCCAGGCCAGAATAGTGGAGTGGGTAGCCTTTCCCTTCTATAGGGGATCTTCCCAACCCAGGGATTGAACCCAGGTCTCCCACATTGCAGATGGATTCTTTACCAGCTGAGCCACATACTGGGGTGGGTAGCCTATCCCTTCTCCAGCGGATCTTCCTAACTAGCATCTCGTACATAGCAGGTGTGTTCTTTACCAACTGAGCTATCAGGGAAGCCCAAAGTCAGACCACAGAGGATTAAGTAGAGGGTAAATAGTGAAGCAATATTATAATATATATGTATTCCTGGCAGTGAAAACAAAAAATATATAATTGCATCTAGAGGTTTCAGCAGGGGTAATAAAGGGCATTTACGTTTATCCTAAATTGGATAATGTGAAAACAGCAAAGGACAAGTTGCTGCTGCTACTGCTGCTGCTGCTGCTGCTGCTGCTGCTGCTAAGTCACTTCAGTCGTGTCCGACTTTGTGTGACCCCATAGACGGAAGCCCACCAGGCTCCCCCGTCCCTGGGATTCTCCAGGCAAGAACACTGGACTGGGTTGCCATTTCCTTCTCCAATGTGTGAAAGTGAAAAGTGAAAGTGAAGTCGCTCAGTCGTGTCCGACCCTTAGCGACCCCATGGACTGCAGCCTACCAGGCTCCTCCATCCATGGGATTTTCTAGGCAAGAGTACTGGAGTGGCTTGCCATTGCCTTCTCCGAAGGACAAGTTAGTAGTCAGAAAGTTTGAATGTATTACCACTTTAAAAAATTTATGGATAATCTAGTAACTAAAGTTTTTTCAGCTTATTTTAAAATATGTTTACTTGTGTGAATATTTCCCTAAAAACAAGGAAAATCTGATTATATGTACTCTATGTAACAGAAAACATTATGTCTTTGTAGGAGACAAGTTGCAATCATGGTTTCCTATATATCTTTACAAAAATTGTTTTCTCATATAAAAATCATTTCACTAAATAACATGCCTGATGTATTAATCTTTGCATTTGTTATAGATTTGGATAATAAAAACTCTTTCATTGATCAATCAGACATTTATGGAATACAATTGTGCAGTCAGAACTTTTATGTGCTCTCTGTAGAATCAAATGTCTAAGAAGGGATCTTTATTCTCAGAGAGCTTAAAGCCTTTATAATGAAAATGATGATAATAGCTAACATTTATTGAGCCCCCATAGGAACTTTTTAGCATTCTTTATCTGACTTAATCCTGCCGACTATCTAGTGAAGAAGGTAAATTTATCAGTATTATCTCTAAGTTATAGGTAAGGGACCTGAAAGAGGTAGAGATTAAATAACTTACTAGGGTCATAGAGCAAGTTAGAGAAAGAGATGAGAGTCATGTCCAAAGTCATGCCTTTAACTGTTGAGTTAGTCCATCTTCCCTGTGTAGACAGCAAAGACAAGCACAAATGAAAGAATATGCATTATTAAATGTGAAGAGGCAATTTATTGCCTAATGCTGAGTTATATAAATTTAGTGATTTTTGCTCAGA
The DNA here is from genome assembly GCF_049115385.1 of Moschus berezovskii. NCBI lineage: Eukaryota > Metazoa > Chordata > Mammalia > Artiodactyla > Moschidae > Moschus > Moschus berezovskii. The sequence continues at coordinate 40,117,529 of NC_142464.1, read as the reverse complement.
GAACAGAGAAAAGAAAGAGCTGAAACAGCTGAAATGAGTTTGTGAAGATTTAGAAATCAGAGATTTTTGGACTTTTTTTTTTTACTTTATTATTTGTGTAAGTATTTATGTTTCAATACAACTTCAAGCTAAAAAATAATAAAGGCACAAGAATAGGCTAGGGCACTTTCTTATACATGTACCTATTTACTTATATTTTGCTTCTCTCTCTCTCTCTCTCTGCCTTTCTCTCTCTCCCATATAAGCACAGCTCCTTGAGATTTATTCTATTCCGTATGAAAAACTGTGACCTGAAACAGATGATCTGATGCCCATAAATCAAAGAACAATGGAGGAACAGCACAGGATAACTGCTATGATCCTACCCATCCAAAAGAAGAAAACAGAACACTCACACCAGTAACTTGTCTAGAGTAATATTACAATCCAGTCAGAAACATGTTGCCATTTTCTTGATGAAGACTCAATCATATTCCTAGAATTTGTTCTCTGTGGCTCCTGCCATTCTTTAAGCTCTAAGACTGCTTTCTGAGCCATCATACTTTTCCATAATGAGTAGACCATGTTTGCAACTAACTAGGCATCTCAGCTTGTTTCTTGTTCAAAAAAATTGGGGAAGGGGGTCAAAGGCCTCTTTTCATTTTGTATAACCTCCTTTGCTTTCAGTACCGCTTGCTACAATTCTTTTAAAAATCTTGTGAATTTCTTATATATCAGCTTATGAATACACTCAAGTAGATAAGAGTGACACCAACAGTTCTCTAAGAGATAAGCCCTCCTATACCTGAGATTCCCTTGGAGGCTGCTGTGGGACCATACTCAAAGCCAGAGCGGGTCCTCCAGGAATCCTTAAGAGTATGGTCCCACAGCCTTATACTCTTACTTAATTTGACAATCGTCTGCCATCTGGAGAGGCTAGAAATAAGAAACTGTCCTGTTTTTCTAGCAGAAAGTCCTGGTTCTAATGTATTTAAGAATTTATTCTTAGAAAGTATTTTTCTTCTCACATTTTATCATAGAAAATTAGAAAGCAAGTGACACTTCCAATGCTACTCTTGGAAATCTCTCTAGCATAACTCAACCCCATCACTAACACAATCAAAGGGAACACTGCTGACAGTTTCCACCATTGAATAACAAAGGACTCTTCTCAGGTTTCTAGTAATAAATTCAGTTTCCTTCCCTCTCACCTGCAGGCTCCTCTAGTCCCTTTACATTTTCCAAATCCCTTTTAGCTTCCATTTACTTCACAGCCCAAAGCCAAAGCTGCATGTTTTATGTTTCAGTTACACTAATACCCTACTTCCTGTATTAGAATGTTACAAGTGTTATAGGTATATATACAGTCCAGTTCAGTTGTTCAGTCATGCTTTGCGACCCCATGAACTGCAGCATGCCAGGCCTCCCTGTCCATCACCAATTCCTGGAATACACCCAAACCCATGGTCATTGAGTCAGTGATGTCATCCAACCATCTTATCCTCTGTCGTCTCCTCCTCCTGCCCTCAATCTTTCCCAGCATCAGGGTCTTTTCAAATGAGTCAGTTCTTCGCATCAGGTGGCCAAAGTATTGGAGTTTCAACTTCAACATCAGTCCTTCCAGTGAACACCCAAAGCTGATCTCCCTTAGCATGGACTGGTTGGATCTCCTTGCAGTCCAAGGAACTCGAGTCTTCTCCAACATTACAGTTCAAAAGCATCAATTCTTCGGCGCTCAGCTTTCTTCTCACATCCATCCATGACCACTGGAAAGGTATATATTAGATCACTACAAATAAAACAACCGTAACCATTTTTTTTTCTTTGCAAATTGGCAATTTGGATATAGGTCAGTGCGAATGGCTCACTTTTGCTCCAAACGAGATCAGTTAGGGAAGCCTGACTGAGATTATGGGGTATGCTTTCAGAACAAGCATTCACCTCCCTGGCAAGTGGATGCTATCATGTGTCAGCTCACAGCATGGGCTGAGAATTCAGTTCCTCTCCAGACTGCTTGGATTTCCTCAGTGGTGTTGGTAGGTTCCAAGAGCAAGATCCCAAGAGAGTAAGGGAGAAGTGCATGGAATTTTTATGATTTAGTTTCAGAAATCACATTGTATCACTTTTATCATAATCTGTTTATTGAGGCATACACAAAGTTTGGTGAAAGTTCAAAAAAGAACATAAAGATTCTACCACTTGAGGAGAAAAATGTATGTTCTTTTGTGTCTGGCTTTTTTTTCCATAATGATTGTGAATTTCAACTACATTACTTCATGTATCAATCTGTACTATCTTTGTATAGCTATGTATTATATGTTGACATTACAATGTACACATGTATATTCCGTGACTCATTAATCCATTCTATTTTTGATAAACATTTGTGTTTTCCAGTTTGGGAGTTACTATGGATAAAAGTGCTATGAACTTTCTCTTAAGAATCTTTTGTAGGCCTCCGTTTCATTTTCTTAGAAAATTTTTAATACTTAAAATTGATCTGTCTTAGTGTGTTTATGTTTGACATCTTAAGAAACTAATGAATTTTTCAATAGGTATTATACAACTTGGCATTTCCTTCAGCAACACATGAAGATCCTCATTGCTCCACTTACTCACCATCACTGGTGCTGATGGAACTTTTAATTTTGGCTAGGTTAATGGGCATGCTGTGATACTCATTACAGTTTTGATTTGCATTTATTTGAAGAGATACTGAGTACTTTTCCATGAGTTTATTGTACGTTGCAATATAATCTTCAAATCAGCCTTTCAAAAGATATTTTCAAGTGTGCTTCTATTTTTAAAAGATTTGTTTACTTTATTGAGGCATAGGGCTTAGTTGCTCAGCCATGTCGGACTCTTTACAACCCACTGAACTGTAGCCTACCAGGCTCCTCTGTCCATGGGATTTTTCAGGCAAGAATACTAGTTAGTTTAGGTCATTTGAGTGGTGAAGTGGTGTCCAACTCTTTGCGACCCCATGGACTGCAGCATGCCAGGCTTCCAAGTCCATCACCAACTCCCGGAGCTTGCTCAAGCTCATGTCTATCGAATCGGAGATGCCATCCAACCATCTTATCCTGGGCATCCCCTTCTCACTAGCGGGGTTGCCATTTCTTTCTCCAGGGGATCTTCCTAACCCAGGGACTGAACCTACATCTCCTGAGTCTTCTACACTGCAGGTGTATTCTTTACCTCCTGAGTCATTGGGGAAGCCCTATTTAGGCAAAGAAATTATGTTTTCTGGATCTAATTTCTTTGACAAATATATGTGCTCTTTCCCCTAGTTTTCTTCCTAGTTTCTGGCTTATTCTTTTGTTTTCTTTCTTTTGTTAAGTTTGTGTTTGTTTTTTATTATTTTTTATTGAAGGATAATTGCTTTACAGAATTTTGCTGTTTTCTGTCAAACTTTAATATGAATCAGGCATAGGTATACATATATACCCTCCCTTTTGAACCTCCTTCCCATCTCCCTCCCCATCCCATCCCTCTAGGTTGATACAGAGCCCCTGTTTGAGTTTCATGAGCCAAACAACAAATTCCCATTGACTATCTCTTCTACACATGGTAATGTAAGTTTCCATGTTCCTCTTTCCATACATCTCCCCCTCTGCTCCCCCTCCCCATGTCCATAAGTCTATTCCCTATGCCTGTTTCTCCATTGTTGCCATGTAAATAAATTCTTCAGTACCATTCTTTTAGATTCCATATGTATGTGTTAGAATATGGTATTTATTTATCTTTCTCTTTCTGACTCACTTCACTCTGTATAATAGGTTCTAGGTTCATCCACCTCTTTATAACTATTCAAATGCATTCCTTTTATGGCTGAGTAATATTACATTGTGTATATATACCGCAACTTCTTTATCCATTCATCTGTCGATGGACATCCAGGTTGCTTCCATGGTATAGCTATTGTAAATAGTGCTGCAATAAACAATGGGACACATGTGTCTCTTTCAATATGCCTAGGAGTGGGATTGATGGGTCATATGGTAGTTTTATTCCTAGTTTTTAAAGGAATCTCCATATCATCTTCCACAGTGGCTGTATCAATTTATATTTCCACCAACACTGCAAGAGTGTTCCCTTTTCTCCATAGTCTTTCCAGCATTTATTGTTTGTAGACTTTTTGATGGGGGCCATTCTGACTGGTGTAACATGATATCTCATTGTAGTTTTGATTTGCATTTCTCTAATAATGAGCGATGTTGAGCATCTTTTCATGTGGCTGTTAGCCATTCTGTATGTCTTCTTTGGAGAAATGTCTGTTTAGTTCTTTTTCCCACTTTTTGATTGTGTTGTTTGTTTTTCTGGTATTGAGTTGTATGAGCTGTTTGCATATTTTGGAAATTAATCCTTTGTCTGTTGTTTCATTTGCTATTATTTTCTCCCATTCAGAGGGTTGTTTTCACCTTGCTTATAGTTTCCTTTGCTGTGCAAACGCTTTTAAGTTTAATCAGGTCCCACTTGTTTACTTTTGCTTTTATTTCCATTACTCTAGGGCTTCCCTGGTAGCTCAGATGGTAAAGCATCTGCCTACAATGCAGGAGACCCAGGTTTGATCCCTGGGTTGGGAAGATCCCCTGGAGAAGGAAATGGCAACCCATTCCAGTATTCTTGCCTGTAGAATTCCATGGACCGAGGAGCCTGGTAGGCTACAGTCTATGGGGTCGCAAAGAGTTGGACACGACTGAGTGACTTCACTCTCTCACTCTGTCTAGGAGGTAAGTCATAGAGGATCTTCCTTTGATTTTTGTCATCAAGTGTTCTGCCTATGTTTTCCTCTATGAGTTTTATAGTTTCTGGTCTAAATTTGGGTCTTTAATCCATTTTGAGTTTATCTTTGTGTAAGGTGTTAGAAAGTGTTCTAATTTCATTCTTTTCCATGAATCTGTCCAGTTTTCCCAGCACCATTTGTTGAAGAGGCTGTTTTTGCCCTATTGTATATTCTTCCCTCCTTTGTCAAAAATAAGGGACCCATAGGTGCATGGGTTTATTTCTGACTTTCTATCTTGTTCCATTGGTCTATATTTCTATTTTTGTGCCAGTACCATACTGTCTTGATGACTGTAGCTTTGTAGTATAGCCTGAAGTCAGGAAGCTTGATTCTTCCAGTTCCTTGATTCCTCAAGGCTGCTTTGGTTATTTGGGGTCTTTTGTTTTTCCATATGAATTGTGGAATTTTTTGATCTAGTTCTGTGAAAAATTATTTTGTCTATTTATTTTAAAAATTCTAATTGAATTTTGTTTTGATCTATTGGTAAGAAATAATAACCTGCCGCTCAGCTACAAAAACACACTGCAAAGATTTATCCTAGAATATCTTTAAATTTAGCTTTTGTGTTTAGAGTTATTATCCATCACAAATTAATTTTTGTGTACAGTAATGGGTGAGACGGTGTTTGATTTCTTGTTTTTTTTTAACATATTAATAACACAAATACCATTTTTTGAAAGATTATTCTCCATTGATTTACTCTGCTGCAAAATTCAATGGGCTATGTGAGAGTTTATTTCTGGACTTGATCTTGTTCTCCATTGATCTATTTGTCTATCATTACTCCAACACTACACTACCTAGATTGTTGTAGTTGTAATTACATGTTAATTTTGGAAGTCAGTCAGTTTGAGTCCTCAAAATTTTTTCCTCTTTTCCGAGGCTGTTTTGGCTATTCTAGGTTTTCAATATTTCATTATAAATTTTAGAAGAAATTTACCTATGCCTATAAAAAAGGCTTCTGTATTCATGATTGTAATGGTGGTAAATTTTAGATTGATTTGTGAGAGATTTAATATCTAATCTTACAAACTATGAATATAGTATATCTTTTTCATTTAGCTCTTAAATTTTTCTCAGTCATAGTTTATAGATTTTTGGATAGATTTGCATATTAGGTTTATTCTTAAATATTTCATATTTTATATTGTCATAGAAAATTGTTTTGCTCATTTTTCATTTTTTTTTCTGTTATGTAGGAATATAATTGATTTTTTTTAGTTGACCATGAATAATTCTGACACCTCACTAATCTCTTTTAATAGGTATAGCAATTTGTCATTGTTGTTGTTTCCTTAGGCTTTTGTACATAAATATGTTATCTGTGAAGATGTACATTTTCTCTTCTTATCTGATTTTTCTTTTAAAAAAATAATTATTTATTTGACTTTGCCAGGTCTCAGTTATGGCACTTGGGATCTTTGACCTTTGTTGCAACATTCAGTTCAGTTCAGTCGCTCAGTCGTGTCCGACTCTCCGCGACCCCATGAATCACAGCACGCCAGGCCTCCCTGTCCATCACCAATTCCCGGAGCACACTCAAACCCACGTCCACAGAGTCAGTGATGCCATCCAGCCATCTCATTCTCTGTCGTCCCCTTCTCCTCCCGCCCCCAACCTTTCCCAGCATCAGACTCTTTTCCAGTGAGTCAACTTGTCGCATGAGGTGGCCAAAGTATTGCAGTTTCAGCTTTAGCATCAGTCCCTCCAATGAACATCCAGGATTGATCTCCTTTAGAATAGACTGGTTGGATCTCCTTGCAGTATAAGGGACTCTCAAGAGTCTTCTCCAACACCACAGTTCAAAAGCATCGATTCTTCGGCGATCAGCTTTCTTCACAGTCCAACTCTCACATCCATACATGACCACGGGAAAAACCATTGCCTTGACTAGACGGACCTTGGTTGGCAAAGTAATGTCTCTGCTTTTTAATATACTATCAAGGTTGGTCATAACTTTCCTTCCAAGGAGCAAGCGTCTTTTAATCTCATGGCTGCAATCAGCATCTGCAGTGATTTTGGAGCCCAAAAAAACAAAGTCTGACACTGTTTCCACTGTTTTTCCATCTATTTCCCATGAAGTGATGGGACCAGATGCCATGATCTTTGTTTTCTGAATGTTGAGCTTCAAGCCAACCTTTTCACTCTCCTCTTTCACTTTCATCAAGAGGCTTTTGAGTTCCTCTTCACTTTCTGCCATAAGGGTAGTGTCATCTGCATATCTGAGGTTATTGATATTTCTCCTAGCAATCTTGATTCCAGCCTGTGCTTCTTCCAGCCCAGCGTTCCTCATGATGTACTCTGCATAGAAGTTCAATAAGCAGGGTGACAATATACAACCTTGACGTACACCTTTTCCTATTTGGAACCAGTCTGTTGTTCCATGTCCAGTTCTAACTGTTGCTTCCTGACCTGCATACAGGTTTCTCAAGAGGCAGGTCAGGTGGTCTGGGATTCCCATCTCTTTCAGAATGTTCCACAGTTTATTGTGATCCACACAGTCAAAGGCTTTGGCATAGTCAATGAAGCAGAAATAGCTGTTTCTCTGAAACTCTCTTGCTTTCTCCATGATCCAGCGGATGTTGGCAATTTGATCTCTGGTGTTGTGGTATGTGGGATCTAATTCCCTGACCAGGGATTGAACCTGGGCCCCCTGCGTTGGCAGCACAGAATCTTAGACACTGGATCAGCAGGGAAGTTCTTCTTTTATTTAAAAATAACACTGGTATAGCCAGTAGTATAGGATTTCCACTAGACTGGTGAATTTTTCAAGGGAGACTATATACCCGAGGTTTGTCCTGAATCTTAGAGGTAATGTGTCCAATGTGATAATAGCCATAGGACTTTTATGTGCTGAAAAAAAGATATAGTTTGGTTTCCTAACACCAAATACTTCAGAATATAATTTTATTTGGAAATAGGGTCCCTGAATGTGCAGTTAGTTAAGATAAGGTCAGAGAATAGTAGAACACATTCCTAATCCAATATAACTGAGATCTTTATTAGAGCATAGCCATGTGATAAACACAGGAAGAATGCATTGTGAAGATGAGAGCAGAAGTTAAACAACTTCAAGCCAAGGAATGTCAAAGATTGTTGGCAAAACACCAGAAAAAGATCGAAAGAGATAGGAAGATTGTCTTATAGGTTTCATAGGGGACATGACATGAGCAACAAACTGGTTTCAGACCTCCAGCCTCCCCAAACTGTAAGAAACAAACTACTGTTTACCATCTGAATACATAGTGACTCAAAGCAATCCTTATTGTTGTTCACAAACTTATGGATCAACTGTGCAGTTCTTGTGATCTGGTTCAGTCCCAGCTGATTTTACTTGTGTTTCTTCATGTCTCATAGGTCAACTGGCAAATGGAATGAAAGTTGTGAGGTTCAGGATGGCTTTATTCATATGTGTAGTAGCTGACTGTTGGTTGTGATGGCAGTGTCCCTTCCCTTATCCAAAAAGCCAAGCTCAAGCTTGTTAACAAGACAGATTTTCAAAAGAGAGAACAGATTAGCACAAGGCCTCTTGAGTTTAGTTTCACACCTGGAATGACATCACTTTTCCAGCATTTCACAGTTAAATCACATGACAAAGCTAGTATAGATTATACCTCTTGATGAGAAGACTCGTTTGCACATTTAAAAGGTGTGGATGCAGGAAGGGAAAAGAATTGTGCTTGCATTTTCAATATACATAGCTAAAACTCCTCAAACACTAAACAAAAGTTAAATTCCTACAGTGCAGGGGTTTTGGAGAGATACAGTTAAAAAATTAAGGTGAAGTCCTCTGTTTATTTTTGGCTATGACAGAATAAGTGGTATTAGACTTACTCTCCTTTGGAAAACAGCTATAAAACTGATCATATATATGAAGCAATTTTTTTCACGCACTGAAAAATAAGCCAATTGGTTGCCTGTCACCTGTGGCAACAGGGTCATTTTTATCATCCAGGAGCCTAGCTCATACTTGTTAACATTGTGATATTAACCTTCATGATGCCACAAATGTAATTTCTGCTTTTCTTGGACAAATGTTATTAAGCTGATTACTCTCTACTTACTCTTCAGATGAATATGATTTTTGTGTATCCGAAGAAGTCCAAAGTTTTGGGTAGTTCCAGGTAACAATACTATGATGATTTCCTCTTATAAAACTTGACTGTTGATATATACCTAAGCCTGAATTCAAAGTTCTAAATGTGGCACACTAAGTAAACAAACTGACAGGATTATATAGGGACTTTATACTGATTTGATATAAAAAGTTAGTGTAAAACTTCACCCTAACTTTTCAGGTGCTTTATGCTCAGGAAGTGGAGAATTAAGAGAATTTTACATTTAATCAGTTTGTATACCTTTTAAAATACCTGCATCCTGCATGTTGAAAATTAATTTCTCTCTCATCTCTTACGTCTGATTCCCGGCTCTAGATTTTAAAAAAGTCATTCTCTTAACAACAACAACAGCAACAATAAGTCTATGGTTCTTAATTTTGAACAGAGTTGCTTTCTGCTGGTCATCTCAAAATTAAAAACCTAATTCAGGTTTATATTAATTACTCGGGGATTCAGACTTCATTTCCAATTCTGTCCCTCAGTCGTGTCCGACTCTTTGCAACCCCATGAATTGCAGCATGCCAGGCCTCCCTGTCCATCACCAACTCCCAGAGTTCACTCAAACTTATGTCCATCGAGTTGGTGATGCCATCCAGCCATCTCATCCTCTGTCGTCCCCTTCTCCTCCTGCCCTGAATCCCTGCCAGCATCAGGGTTTTTCTAATGAGTCAACTCTTCACATGAGGTGGCCAAAGTATTGGAGTTTCAGCTTTAGCATCAGTCCTTCCAATGAACACCCAGGACTGATCTCTTTTAGGATGGACTGAATGGACCTCCTTGAAGTTCAAGGGAATATCAAGAGTCTTCTCCAACACCACAATTCAAAAGCATCAATTCTTTGGCGATCAGCTTTCTTCACAGTCTAACTTTCACATCCACACATGACCACTGGAAAAACCTTGACTAGACGGACCTTGGTTGGCAAAGTAATATCTCTGTTTTTAATATGCTATCTAGGTTGGTCATAACTTTCCTTCCAAGGAGTAAGTGTCTTTTAATTTCATGGCTGCAATCACCATCTGCAGTGATTTTGGAGCCCCCAGAAATAAAATCTGACACTTTTTGCACTGTTTCCCCATCGCTTTCCTGTTAAGTGATGGGACCAGATGCCACGATCTTAGTTTTCTAAATGTTGAGCTTTAAGTCAACTTTTTCACTCGCCTCTTTCACTTTAAACAAGAGGCTTTTTAGTTCCTCTTTACTTTCTGCCATAGGGGTGGTGTCATCTCCATATCTGAGGTTATTGATATTTCTCCGAGCAATCTTGATTCCAGCTTGTGCTTCATCCAGTCCAGCGTTTCTCATGATGTGCTCTGTGTATAAGGGTGAAATAACAGCCTTAACGTACTCTTTTTCCTATTTGGAACCAGTCTGTTGTTCCATGTCCAGTTCTAACTGTTGCTTCCTGACCTGCATACAGGTTTCTCAAGGGGCAGGTCAGGTGGTCTGGTATTCTCATCTCTTGCATAATTTTCCAGTTTATTGTGATCCACACAGTCAAAGGCTTTGGCATAGTCAATGAAGCAGAAATAGATGTTTCTCTCGAACTCTCTTGCTTTTTTGATGATCCAGCGGATGTTGGCAATCTGATCTCTGGTTGCTCTGCCTTTTCTAAAACCAGCTTGAACATTTGGAAGTTCACGGTTCACGTATTACTGAAGCTTGGCTTGGAGAATTTTGAGCATTACTTTACTAGCGTGTGAGAAGAGTGCAATTGTGCGGTAGTTTGAGCATTCTTTGGCATTGCCTTTCTTTGGGATTGGAATGAAGAATGACCTTTTCCAGTCCTGTGGCCACTGCTGAGTTTTCCAAATTTGCTGGCATATTGAGTGCAGCACTTTCAGAGCATCATCTCTCAGGATTTGAAATAGCTCAACTGGAATTCCATCACTTCCACTAGCTTTGTTCGTAGTGATGCTTTCTAAGGCCCACTTGACTTCACAGTCCAGGATATCTGGCTCTAGGGAAGTGATCACACCATCGAGATTATTTGGGTCATGAAGATCTTTTTTGTGCAGTTCTTCTGTGTATTCTTGCCACCTCTTCTTAATATCTTCTGCTTCTGTTACGTCTGTAGGATTTCTGTACTTTATCGAGCACATCTTTGCATGAAATGTTCCCTTGGTATCTCTAATTTTCTTGAAGAAATCTCTAGTCTTTCCCATTCTGTTGTATTCTTCTATTTCTTTACGTTGGTCTATGAGAAAGACTTTCTTATCTCTCCTTGCTATTCTTTGGAACTCTGCATTCAGATGCTTGTATCTTTCCTTTTCTCTTTTGCTTTTCACTTCTCTTCTTTTCACAGCTATTTGTAAGGCCTCCTCAGATAGCCATTTTGCTTTTTTGCATTTCTTTTCCATGGGGATTGTCTTGATCCCTGTTTCTTGTACAATATCACAAACCTTCGTTCATAGTTCATCAGGCACTCTGTCTATCAGATCTAGTCCCTTAAATCTATTTCTCACTTCCACTGTATAATCATAAGGATTTGATTCAGGCCATACCTTAATGGTCTAGGGGTTTTTCCTACTTTCTTCAATTTCAGTGTGAATTTGGCAATAAGGAGTTCATGATCTGAGCCACAGTCAGCTCTGCTGACTGTATAGAGCTTCTCCATCTTTGGCTACAAAGAATATAATCAATCTGATTTCAGTGTTCACCATCTGGTGATGTCCATGTGTAGAGTCTTCTCTTGTGTTGTTGGAAGAGGGTGTTTGCTATGACCAGTGCGTTCTCTTGACAAAACTCTATTAGCCTTTGCCCTGCTTCATTCCGTGCTCCAAGGCCAAATTTGCCTGTTACTCCAGGTGTTTCTTGACTTCCTACTTTTGCATTCCAGTCCCCTATAATGAAAAGGACATCTTTTTTGGGTGTTAGTTCTAAAAGCTCTTGCAGGTCTTCATAGAACCATTCAACTTCAGCTTCTTCAGCGTTACTGGTTGGGGCATAGGCTTGGATTACCGTGATATTGAATGGTTTGCCTTGGAAATGAACAGAGATCATTCTGGCATTTCTGAGATTGTATCCAAGTACTGCATTTCAGACTCTTTTGTTGACCATGATGGCTACTTCATTTCTTCTAAGGGATTCCTGCCCACAGTAGTAGATATAATGGTCATCTGAGTTAAATTCACCCATTCCAGTCCATTTTAGTTTGCTGATTCCTAGAATGTAGACGTTCTCTCTTGCCATCTCCTGTATGACCACCTCCAGTTTGCCTTGATCATGGTCTTGACAATCCAGGTTCCTATGCAATATTGCTCTTTACAGCATTGGACCTTGCTTCTATCACTAGTCACATCCACAACTAGGTATTGGTTTTGCTTTGGCTCCATCTCTTCATTCTTTCTGGAGTTATTTCTCCACTGATCTCCAGTAGCATACTGGGCACCTACTTACCCATTGAGTTACTCTTTCAGTATCCTATCATTTTGCCTTTTCATAGTGTTCATGGGGTTCTCAAGGCAAGAATACTGAAGTGGTTTGCCATTCCCTTCTCCAGTGAACCACATTCTATCAGACCTCTCCACCATGACCCACCCGTCTGGGTGGCCCCACCTGGCATGGCTTGGTTTCACTGAGTTAGACAAGGCTGTGGTCCATGTGATCAGCTTGACTAGTTTTCTGTGATTATGCTTTAAGTGTATCTGATGCCCTCTGATGCCCTCTTGCAACACCTACCATCTTTAAAGATAGTCATCATAAGAACTCAAGAAAAGAGAACAAAAGAGGAAAAAAACTTAAAAGACAAATCCAAAACAACAAAATGGCAAAAAACCCCACACATATATATTGATAATTACCTTAAATGTAAATGACTAAATGCTCCAGCTAAAAGATAGACAGTGGCTGAATGGATACAAAAGCAAGACTAGTATGTATGCTGCCTAAAAGAAATTCACTACAGATCGAGAGACACACACAGCCTAAAGTAAAGAGATGAATTAAAGCATTATATGCAAATGGAAATCAAAGGAAAGATGGAGTAGCAAAACTTACATTAAACAAAATGGATTTTAAAATAAAGACTGTTATAAGAGACAAAGAAGGACACTATATGATGACCACGGGATCAATTCAAGAAGAATATTACAATTGCAAGTATATACATATTGAATATAGTAGTATCTCAGTATATAAGGCAAATATTAATGGACATAAAAGGAGAAATTAACAGTAACATAATAATAGCAGGAGACTTTAACACACTACTTACATCAATGTACAGTCTTTGACATAAATAATGAAACATTAGCCTTAAATGTACATTAGACTAAATTTTTACATATATATAGGGGAGTGGGGAGAGGGTGAGAGAGAGAGAGAGAGAGCATTCTAAAAGCAGCAGAATACACATTCTTTTCAAGTGCACATTGACAATTCTCCAGGAGAGATTGTATGTTAGGCCACAAAACAAGCCTCATTCTATTTTAAAAATCAAGTAACATCAAGCATCTTTTCTGACCACAATGCTATGAGATGATAAATTAATTCCAAGAAAAAGTTGTAGATAGAAAACACAAACACTTGGAGGCTAAACAATATGCTACTAGACAACCAATACATCACTGAATAAATCAAAGAAGAAATTAAAAAAATACTTAGAGGCAAATGAAAATGGAAACAAGACAATCTTAAACCTATGGGATTCAGCAAAAGTATTTCTAAGAAGAGAATTTCCAGCAATGCAAACTTACCTGAAGAAATAAGAAAAATCTCAAATAAACAAAATAACTTTAAATTTTAAGTTTAGAGAGAGAAGAACAAACAAAACCCAAAGTTAGTAGAAGGAAAGAAAGCATAAAGATTAGAGCATAAATAAATAAACTAAAGGCTAAAATAACAATAAATCAATGAAACTAAAAGCTAGTTCTTTGAAAAGATAAAATTAATAAAGCTTTATCTAGACTCATCAAGAAAAAAGGGAGAGGGCTAAAATCAACAAAATCAGAAAGAAAAAATAAAAAGAAGTTACAACTGACACCACAGAAATACAAAGGACAATAATAGATTATTAAGAGGGATCATAAGCCAATAAAATGGAAGATCTAGAGGAAATGGACAAATTCTTAGAAAGGTAACAATCTCCAAAGACTGAACCAGAAAGAAATAGAAAATATGAACAGACAAATTGCCAGTAATGAAATTGAATCAGTAATTTTAAAAACTCTCAACAAACAAAACTCCAGGTCCAGATAGCTTCCTAGGTGAATTCTACCAAGCATTTAAAGACAAGTTAATACCTATCCTTCTGAAATGCATTCGAAGGGAAACTTTTGAACTCATTCTAAAGGCCAGCATCACTCTGATACTAAAACTAGACAAAAACATCACAAAAACAGAAAACTACAGATCAATATCACTGATAAACATAGACACAAAAATCCTCTACAAAATCCTAACAAACTGACTCCAAGGATACAATAAAAGGATCATATAGCATGATCAAGTGGGATTTTTCCCAGGGATGCAGGGATTTTTCAATATCCACAAGTCAAATAATGTGGTATACCACATCAACAGACTGAAGAACAAAAACCATATGATCATCTCAATAGATGTAGAAAAATCATTTTATAGAGTTTAACATCCATTTATGAATAATATTTTTCAGACAGTGGGCATACAGGGAATATACCTCAGCAACATAAAGGCCATATAAGACAAATATTATCCTGAGGTATATAAAACAACATACTCAATAGTGAAAACTTGAAAATATTTCCTCTAAGATCAGGTAAAATCAAGGGTGCCCACCCTCATCACACAGATGAAAGAAATTGAAGACCATACAATAAGATAGAAAGATATTCCATATCTTTCGATTGGAAGAATCAATATTTTTAAAATGATCATATAGCCCAGGCAATGTACAGATTTAATGCAATCCCTATCAAGATATCAAGGGCATCTTTCACAGAAATATAATAAATAATTTAAAAATTCTTAAGGAAAAATAAAGACCTTGAATATCTAAAAGAGCCCTGAGAAAAAATAACAGAGCTGGATGAATCATGCTCCCTGATTTCAGACTATTCTACAAAGCTACACTAATCAAAACTATATGGTACTGACCCCAAAATAGACATATAGGTCAATAGAACAGGATAGAGAGCCCAAAAATAAACTCACACATGGTCGATTAATCTACAACAATAGAAGCAAAACTAAACTTCAAAAACTGTGAATCACTATATTGTACACCCATAACATACATTATTGTACAGCAACTATACTTCAATCAAAAAAGAATGGAGCAAATAAACTCTTACTTTTATTTAACCTATCTCTTAAAATTTTCAAAGAAACTTATTTTTCCTCTTATACTATGCTCCTCTAACCATATGTGATTTAAATAATGAAGTTCAATGTTTGATCATTATATAAGTAACTCTGATATAAGAAATACTGGGAAGGCATACAAATAGTTTCTACTTTTGGGAACTGTATTGGTATTCAACTTATTTGCATATGTAGAAATGAAATATATGCTGACAGCTAGTGAGTTAATTGGAGAAGGAACTAATTAGAAACTTGTTTTTGTATTTTACTGCATTACTCTTGTGTTGATAACAGCCTCAGTAGTAAGTAATCTATATGACTTTGACTCAACTTTCAGGATATTAGTGTTCAATGACAAATAGAAGCTGGTACTTGGGAAACTGAATAGATTCGATTAATATTTTAATACTAAAAACTGTAAGCAAAAAGAAAACTTACACAGTTAATATTTTAGCACCTCTTTCCTTATTTGAAAGGACTTAGTATTTTTCTTTTTATGGTATATATTCATTCTTAATTAATATAGAGCTTTCACGATGTGAATAAAGTAACTCCAATCCTTGTCTTGAATAATTTTAGTACAGGAAAAATATTTCTATGATGTAAAAAACAATTATTGTGATCTCACTATCTGAAGATAATAAGATTGTTATATTTTATGAAAATTCAACTTCAAATTTTATTTTATATTGCACATTTTCATTAGTTTCTAAGTGTGTCGAAAATATTTAAATAACATCATCACTTTCTTTTCGAAAGAGTGCAAATAAAAATTCTAAAGTCTTATTAAAACTAAAGACACTCAGATAAAACAGGAAAAGGGAGATAAAAGAAAAAGTCAGTGATAAAGTAAGCAATCTTGTGTGTGTGTGTGTGTGTGAGAAAGAGAGTTTGTGAGCATCTCACCTTAGGATTCCTATCCTCCCTCAATGAAGTGACATAGAAGAGACACAACAGAACTTCCTATTTCTGACATGTAACATTTTATTCCCAAATATTCCAAATAAGAAATTTAGGCACTCAATTTTATAGATTAGAAAAATAACAATGTTATCTTAGATACTATGTGGGATTCTAATGATCTTTTTTATACAGAAAAAGAAGATAAACATCCAGGTTGCATCTGAGGTTTCTTTGCAAAGATGACAGTGTCCTCATAAAGAGGACAGTGTCCTATTTTCCAAAGACTTCCTTTACCTTGTAACTTAAGGTAGGAGATACTAATTTCAGTCTTTTTGCCAATGATTATTCCACAAATATAATGGATAGGAAACCTTTCTCTCCCATCTAGCAAAAGCATAAGTTTCAGTTTATTTTAATCATAAATTTGATATCTTGGTCTCTATTTTTCAACAAATATTTCATCATCAGAATAATAAAGAGATAAAGAAAATAGTTAAATATCATCAGTATTACTCATTATGGAACAGAAAAAATTTCCAAAGTTCAGATGAATTTGTTTCCCTAAAAAAAACTTTTTAAAGAAAGACTTGTAGCATACTACTTTACTTAGGTTTTAAAGAAATGTTGTTTGTCCAGGTAGGTAATAGTATTTTTATGCCATGAGATGTATATTATTTTACTTTTTGATAATCACACTATAAATAAACTAATTACTAATCATCTTATTAATAACTTTTATCTTTTACCTTTGGATATGATTATTTTTATGAATCAACTGACATTTTGCAAACATTCTTATATTAAATTTATTAAATAATATTTCTGATTTTACCTTTTTATTCTGTGAAACACCTAAACAGCAGCCTTTTTTTCAATAGGAGGGGATAGAAGAAAAATGTATCTCCCCTAAAAGGGGATCGGTTCTTTACATGCTAACATTTACCTTCATTATCCATTGCAACTGTCAATGCCACTTTTTGATCTATAGTAACTGGTTAAAATAGGATAAGAACTGACTGGAGATCTTCCTGTAGTATTTGGGTGCTATTATTTAATGGCCTGAAAGATCAGAAAAGATAACTGTTATAATCTAAATAGTCATATCGCCAAACATTTAATAAATATTTCTTCCTTATTGAGTAAATACCTCAATGTAAACCATCTCAGTCAAAATTCAGTTCAGTTCAGTTCAGTTCAGTTCAGTTCAGTCACTCAGTCGTGTCCGACTCTCCACGACCCCATGAATCACAGTACGCCAGGCCTCCCTGTCCATCACCAACACCCGGAGTTCACTCAAACTCATGTCCACAGAGTCGGTGATGCCATCCAGCCATCTCATTCTCTGTCATCCCCTTCTCCTCCCGCCCCCAACCTTTCCCAGCATCAGAGTCTTTTCCAGTGAGTCAACTTGTTGCATGAGGTGGCCAAAGTATTGCAGTTTCAGCTTTAGCATCAGTCCTTCCAATGAACACCCAGGATTGATCTCCTCTAGAATGGACTGGTTGGATCTCTTTGCAGTACAAGGGACTCTCAAGAGTCTTCTCCAGTACCACAGTTCAAAAGCATCAATTCTTCGGCGCTCAGCTTTCTTCACAGTACTACTCTCATATCCATATATGACCACGGGAAAAACCATAGCCTTGACTAGACGGACCTTTGTTGGCAAAGTAATGTCTCTGCTTTTCAATATGCTATCTGGGTTGGTCATAACTTTCCTTCCAAGGAGTAAGCGTCTTTTAATTTCATGGCTGAAATCACCATCTGCAGTGATTTTGGAGCCCAAAAAAATAAAGTCTGACACTGTTGCCACTGTTTCTCCATCTATTTCCCATGAAGTGATGGGACCAGATGCCATGATCTTTGTTTTCTGAATGTTGAGCCTCAAGCCAACCTTTTCACTCTCCTCTTTCACTTTCATCAAGAGGCCTTTGAGTTCCTCTTCACTTTCTGCCATAAGGGTAGTGTCATCTGCATATCTGAGGTTATTGATATTTCTCCCGGCAATCTTGATTCCAGCTTGTGCTTCATCCAGCCCAGCATTCCTCATGATGTACTCTGCATAGAAGTTCAATAAGGAAGGTGACAATATACAGCCCTGACGTACTCCTTTTCCTATTTGGAACCAGTCTGTTGTTCCATGTCCAGTTCTAACTGTTGCTTCCTGACCTGCATACAGGTTTCTCAAGAGGCAGGTCAGGTGGTCTGGTAATCCCATCTCTTTCAGAATGTTCCACAGTTTATTGTGATTCACACAGTCAAAGGCTTTGGCATAGTCAATGAAGCACAAATAGATGTTTTTCTGGAACTCTCTTGCTTTCTCCATGATCCAGCAGATGTTGACAATTTGATCTCTGGTTCCTCTGCCTTTTGTAAAACCTGCTTGAACATCTGGGAGTTCACGGTTCACATATTGCTGAAGCCTGGCTTGGAGAAATACCTCCATGTAAACCATCTCAGTAAAATTAGAAACATTTAAATTTCACTAAAGAAAAAATTTTTTAAGCAAAGTAGATAAAAAGGTCTTAATTAGAATATCATTTAAGAGATCATTTTTCAATCTGAATAATATTTGTTATTTTTTAACCTCTATTAAGAAATACTCTTAGCTTATTTCACTAGATCAGTATAGGCTACTAGAATATCCTATTTTGTAACGCTATAGGACATTTTGTCTGGAATTTGAGTTTGTTTGCTTGGAAAGAATTTTCTTTTACCATGGTTACTGAAGAAACAATATCATTCTTATTAAATTTATTTTTAAAACAAATACACATAATTTGTAATGTTAGTTGTTTCTTTCTCCTCATACCATCAAAACTAATGATTTTTTCTTAATATATGAAAGAAATACTGTGCAAAAAGAAAATGTCATGACTGACACTGCTTGGTCATGATAAAAATATAGATCCAAATTCTAAGAAGAACAAATCATGCTTAATGCATCAAAGTACGATCTTTCAGGAAGGTTATTACATTTTTACACATTAGGTGTTTTGATGACAAGGGGTTTTTAAATTGAGGCATGAAAAAACTTAAGCCTGTATAACTATGGAGAAATGAATATATGATTATAATTGAAAACATATATTCACTTGGTGATAATAAGCATGTAATAAGACAGTTCCAATTTGCCTAAATTCTCTATGTGATATTTGTGAGTAGGGAAGACTGTGCTCCTTTAACTCAATAGTTACTTCCACAGGCCTGAAAACCTCTGCAAAGTTGTTTCAAATGGTGTGTGGAGGATTTAATGACTTGCAATAACATTGGAATTTGGCTAACATTAACTTCCTTTTTTTTTTCCTGATAACTTTTGGGACTAGTACTCAAAATGGAAAAAGAAATATTTATTCTTTGAGAACATATTAATACACTCAGTAAAGTTCTGAGAATTTTAAAACCTCTTTAGTGAAAAATTTTAAGTTGTTTTAATAGATGTTCATTTCTTTTGTTGTGGCTTTATGTTTGGAAAATTGGGAAGGATAGTGATTGTTTCTAGAAAAGTCAAATGTTTAAAAAAAATTTTCAATAGTGTGGTTGAAGTGCCTTTTCTAGTCAATTAAAAGTAAAAAGGTTGATCAGATTAGGTAAATACGGATGATATCAATCAAGATTAGGGAAAGAAAATGATCAGTTATTGAAACTTATGTTAGAATCAGTGTTTGTTGATCTTGTTGGAATGTGCCAGTTGTTCATTGGATGAACTTGACATTTTATTTATGCTCAAGTTTTGATATATTACAGTGAAGAATAAGGCATGAGTTTTTATGCATTATATGTTATTTTTAAAGTCACTTTTTAATATTCTGCTTCCCTGCTAAGCATTACTTTAGTTTTCCCACAAACTTTGATATTTTGTGTCTTCATTCTTATTCAATTCAAATGTTTTAGAAGTTCTCTGTGTATTCCACTTTGATTTGTGGGCTATTTAGAAGTATTTTGTTAAACTTTCAAATATATTTAAATATGTTTAAATTTCAACTATGTTTCCTTTTCCAAATGTCACTCTTCCATTGATTTCTACCATAATCTGCATGATTTTAATGCTTTAAATGTGTTTCAGTTTGCTTTATGACTCAGAAAATGTTCTTTATTAGTAAATCTTCTCTGGGCACTTGAAAATAATGTATATTTTGCAGTTATTGAGTGAAATTTATATAGATGCCAGTTAATTTGGTTGATAGTGATGTTCAAGTCTTCTGTATGACTAACTTCTGTCTACTGCTTCTATTGATATAGATACAGCTGCACTGAATTTTAGAACTATAATTGTGAGCTCCTGTGCTTTTCTTTTTAGTTCTATCAATTTTTGTTTAATGTAGTTTGAAGTACTGTTGTCAAATTCATACAAATTTGGCTTTGTTGTCCCTTCTTAAATATTTAATCCTGATTTTATCAGTAATATTATCATTGGTTTATAGTCCTTGTTCTGAAGTCTACATTTTTTGATATGAATAGAACCAATTCAGTTTTTTCATTAGTTTATATGATATAGTTTTTTCAATTATTTTATTTTAACCTAGTTATAGTGATATATTTAAAGTGCGTTTCTTATGCAAAGCATATGTCTTTTTAAAATTTTTGACTGTGTTGGATCTTCACTGCTGTTCAGCCTTTTCTCTAGTTTTGGTGAATAGTGTTACTCTCTGCTTTCAGTGTGCAGGTTTCTTGTTGTGGAGGCTTCTCTTAATGTGGAGCACAGGTTCTAGGGCATGTGGGCTTCAGCAGTTGTGGCCCGTGAGCTCAGTAAATATCACTGCCAGGCTCTAGAGCACAGGCTCAATAATTGTGGCACATGGGCTTAGTTTCCTCCCTGGTAGGTGGGATCTTCCCAAATCAGGGATCAAGCCCATGTCTCTGGCATTGGCAGGTAGATTCTTTGCCACTGAGCCACCAGGAAAACCCTAGAAAGCATACAGTTGGGACTTGCCTGATGGTCAAGAATCCGCCTTGCAAAGCAGGGGACTTGCGTTCCATCCTTGGTTGGGGAACTAAGATCCTGCATGCCAAAGGACAACTAAGCCTGTGTGCTGCAACTAGAGAGCCCACATGATACGAGAAGATCCCTTGTGCTGCAACTAAGATCTGATGCAACCAAATAAATAAACAAATGTTAAAAAAAAAAAAAAGAAAGCATATAGTTTGGTCTTTTTTAAAAAAAAATCCAATCTGACAATTTCAAACTTTATATTATCTGTAATTTAACCATTATCTCTATTTATGGCTTGTTACCTATGGTGGTGGTGGTTTAGTCCCTAAGTCATGTCTGACTCTAGCGAACCCATGGACTGTAGCCCTCCAGTTTCCTCTGTCCATGGGATTCTCCAGGCAAAAATACTGGAATGGGTTGCCTTCCTTCTCCAGGGGATCTACCCAACCCAAGACTCGAACCTGGGTCTCCTGCATTGCAGGGAGATTCTTTACCAACTGAGCTACAAGGGAAACAACAAACTGTTAGCTATATCTATTTTAAAATTTTTATTTATTGCTTTTTGATTTACAATATTATATTTATCACAGTATATCTTGAAAAAATATCACATACCCATGCTTTAATTTCCTCCTTCCTATCTTTTGTACTATTTTTGTTAAACCTTTGGTTTCTACATTGCTTAAAACACTTTTAATACCCTGCTATCATTTTTACTTTAAAAACTCAATTGTCTTTACAGGGACTGCTGCTGCTGCTGCTGCTAAGTCACTTCAGTCGTTCCCGACTCTGTGTGAACCCATAGATGGAAGCCCACCAGGCTCCCCCTTCCCTGGGATTCTCCAGGCAAGAACACTGGAAGAGAAAAAAATGCATCTTTTATACTTATTCTTTATTTACTATTCTTGTTCTTTTTTTTCTATAAATCCAAATTTCAGTCTGTATTATCTTTGTCCTTATGATCTATCTCTAAAATTTCTTATAGTGGAGGTCTTATGAAAATTAATTACTAGTTTTGTTTCCTGCAGTGTCTTTATTTCATATTCATTTTGAAAGATATTTTGCTGTTTAGTGTTCTAATTGAAGAATTACTTTTTTAATACATTATTGATGTCACTCCATTGTCTTCTGGATTACATAGTTTTTGATGGGAAATATGTTATGATTCTTAATTTTTTTCCTCTGTATGCAATATTTCTTTTCTTTATTCTGTTTGCCTCCAACATTAGCTGTTAACTTTTTTTGTAGTAATTTAATTATGTTTCTTTATGTTTTGTACATCTTTAATACATTGGTTGGAATTCTCTAAGATATCTGGATCATTGGTTTATTGTCTTTTACTATATTTGGAAACTGATTCATGATCTTTTCTGGTATTTTTTCTTCTCCTTTCTCTTTATTTCCCTCTATAAATCAAAATACACATGTTATACCATTTGATAGTGTCCCACAACTCCTGGATGTTTTGCTCTACTTTTTAAAATTCATTTTTTTTAACGTTTCATTTTGGATAATTTATATCAACCTACTTTTAGTTTAAAATTTCTTCCTCATATATGTCAAGAGCATCACAGTAATCTTCATCTTTGATACCATGTGTTTTTGGGGGGGCCATTTATTTGACTCATTTTAATAGTTTCTAATCTTTCTGTTGAAGGTTTTCATCTGTTCATGGATGTTCTTCACTTTTACCACTACATCCTTTAATTAAAGCATAGTTTTTATAAAGCCCTTGACTGATAATTTAAACATTTTGATAACTGCTCAATCTGCTGCTGTTGAGTGATTTATCTCCAGAAAATGGCTTTCTTATTATAGTACTTTGCCATATAATTTTAGAATGTATACTGAACAATGTCAACTGAAGAACAGTAGAGTCTGAGATCAAGAGTATTTACAGCTGGAGATGAATACAATTTTTTTTCTGTTACAATGGTAGTAAATAATTCAGGTGGGTTTGGGTTTTGTTGTTGACATTGTTGCCCTTCAAGTTCTTCAGTGATGGACTGCTTAAATCATGCACTTGGTGTGAGCCCCATGGTGCTAGAATTTTTTTTTATCAGTTTTTCTGCTTTAACCTCAGCTTTCAGAATGTGTTTAATGACTGTGCCAAACAATGGGTCTCTCTTCACATTCTTTTCTCTTTACCAGTGGTAATTGTCTATTGCTATTACTCAGTTCTGGACTCATGGTAGGGGCAGGGAGTGGGTTTTTGGTTTATCTGATGAAAGCTCAGCTGTAAACAGCATTTGTGTCCCTGAGGATCAGGAAGGGGGTTGTAGAATTATTCTTGTTTCTCTCTTCTCAGTGACAGTCATATTTGGACTTGTATTTGTAGAGGTTATTAAACAGATGAGATAATTTTGCTCCTCCTTGATCCCAGCAATAGCACATCTCTGCTTTATACAGCATAGGATTGTGACTCGTAAAGTCTTTCTAGTCCAAACCCTAGTGGCAGACATTTTTGATTCTATCACTTTCCCAGAAGCAGTGATCTTTTCTTGGTTTCTGATGTCAGAAAGCAAAGCTCTTAACCCTTCCCCAGAAGCTGATGAGCTTTGTTTCTATACAAACATTGGATCTTTGCTGGCCCCTGGTTAAAAGACAGTTTGCTGTCCCTTCCTCAGCAGTGTAAAGCATTTTTTTTCCTAATGAGAAGAGCCCATGCAAATGCACCATATCTTGAGACTGTTCTGCCTCCACTATGCCTGGAGCAGTTATGAGGGTATTTCTGGTTTCCTGCCCTGCTCTCATTCCTTTTCATGAGCCCCTATGTAGATCCATAGAAAAGAGCTTATGAGTGAGTGCACACTGCCTTGTGTCTGATGCCCCCAGTTATTCTAAACTTTTATGCTGCTTCAAAATCATCCTTTAGAATTTTATTAAAATTTTTGATGATTTCTTCTTATTTGCACTGCTTGCTTCCATAGCACATATACTAAAATTGGAACGATACAGAGAAGATTAGCATGGCCCCTAAGCAGGGATGATGTGCAAATTCATGAAGTGTTCCATGTTTCTTTTTTTGGACTTCCCTGGTGGCTCAGACGGCAAAGTGTCTGACCTGGGTTCAATCCCTGGGTCAGGAAGATATCCTGGAGAAGAAATCGGCAACCCACTCCATTATTCTTGCCTGGAAAATCCCATGGATGGAGGAGTTTGGTAGGCCACAGTCCATGGGGTTGCAAAGAGTTGGACAGGGCTGAGCGACTTCACTTTTCTTTCTTACCTGCTACAACAGATATTTCCTCTGTGCTGTGCCAAAGTGAAGAAAGCTTGTGTCCTATCTCACATTAGAGGAGCTTGCCACTTTTTGATGCTTAGTTTACTTTGCTGTCTGACTGCCTCAGCTTTCTGATGGGTTCAAGGAAAGTTACAATTTTATCAGCTCAGTTGCTCAGTCGTGTCCGACTCTTTGCAACGCCATGGACTGCAGCATGCAAGACTCCCTGTCCATTACCAACTCCCAGAACTTACTCAAAGTTGGTGATGCCATCCAACCATCTCATCCTCTGTTGTCCCCTTCTACTCCTGTGTTCAATCTTTCTGAAGATCAGGATTTTTTCCAATGAGTCAGTTCTTTGCATCAGGTGGTCAAAGTATTGGAGTTTTAGCTTCAGCATCAGTCCTTCCAATGAATATTCAGGATTGATTTCCTTTAGGATTGACTGGTTTGATCTTGCAGTCCAAGAGACTCTCAAGAGTCTTCAACACCACCGTTCAAAACCATCAATTCTTCAGAGCTCAGCTTTCTTTATAGTCCAACTCTCACATCCATACATGACTACTGGAAAAACCATAGCTTTAACTGTAAAGACCTTTGTTGGCAAAGTAATGTCTCTGCTTTTTAATATGCTGTCTAGGTTGATCATAGCTTTTCTTCCAAAGAGAAAGCATCTTTTAATTTTACTGCTGCAGTCAACATCTGCAGTGATTTTGGAGCCCACGAAAATAAAGTCGGTCACTGTTTCAATCATCTCCTCATCTATTTGCCGTGAAGTGATGGGACCAGATGCCATGATCTTAGTGTTCTGAATGTTGAATTTTAAGCCAAGTTTTTAACTCTCCTCTTTCACTTTCATCAAGAGGATCTTTAGTTCTTCTTTTCTTTCTGTTATAAGGATGGTGTCATCTGCATATCTGAGGTTGTTGATTTTTCTCTTGGCAATCTTGATTCCAGCTTATGCTTCTTCCAGCCCAGCATTTCACATGATGTACTCTGCATATAAGTTAAATAAGCAGGGTGACAATGTACAGACTTGACATACTCCTTTTCTGATTTGGAACCAGCTTTTTTTTCCATGTCCATTTCTAACTTGCTTCTTGACCTGAATACAGATTTCCTAGGAGGCAGGTCAGGTGGTCTGGTATTCCCATCTCTTTCAGAATTTTCCACAGTTTATTGTGATCCACACAGTCAAAGGCTTTGGCATAGTCAATAAAGCAGAACTAGATGTTTTTCTGGAACTCTCTTGCTTTTTTGGTGATTCAATGAATGTTGGCAATTTGATCTCTAGGTTCTCTACATTTTTATAGATCATCCAATACTTTTAGGATCAGAGCAATGTTCTCCTTTGGCTTTGTACATCCTAAGCAGATATGGTAATCTATGAAACATTTTAAAAAGAAAATATGTTTATTATTGAGGGATATATTTTCCTTATCATAGAAGTTCAAAATAGACACAAGAAATTCCTATTATAGCACAAAACAGAATCACTCCCCAGATATGTAGATCGGGATGAACCAAACTACAAATCTACATTCTGGCTAATATAGCCATCCACAAACAGAAGAGAAAAAAAACAAAAAATTATTTTTGAAAAATAATATAACAGTACAATGAGGAATGTTCATTTTGTGCCTAAAAGGGGAAAATTAACAGTTATATAAGTGTGAGACAGTCTGGGTTAAGTAAAAGTTAATAAATTTTTACCTAGAAACCTCTTCATGGTTTTAATATCCCCATGGAAAAGAAATGCAAAAAAGCAAAATGGCTGTCTGAGGAGGCCTTACAAATAGCTGTGAAAAGAAGAGAAGTGAAAAGCAAAGGAGAAAAGGAAAGATATAAGCATCTGAATGCAGAGTTCCAAAGAATAGCAAGGAGAGATAAGAAAGCCTTCCTCAGGGATCAATGCAAAGAAATAGAGGAAAACAACAGAATAGGAAAAACAAGAGATCTTTTCAAGAAAATTAGAGATACTAACGGAACATTTCATGCAAAGATGGGCTCGATAAAGGACAGAAATGGTATGGACCTAACAGAAGCAGAAGATATTAAGAAGAGGTGGCAAGAATACACAGAAGAACTGCACAAAAAAGATCTTCATGACGAAGATAATCACGATGGCGTGATCACTCACCTGGAGCCAGACATCTTGGAATGTGAAGTCAAGTGTGCCTTAGAGAGCATCACTACGAACAAAGCTAGTGGAGGTGATGGAATTCCAACTGAGCTATTTCAAATCTTGAAAGATGATGCTGTGAAAGTGCTGCACTCAATATGCCAGCAAATTTGGAAAACTCAGCAGTGGCCACAGGACTGGAAAAGGTCATTCTTCATTCCAATCCCAAAGAAAGGCAATGCCAAAGAATGCTCAAACTACCGCACAATTGCACTCATCTCACACGCTAGTAAAGTCATGCTCAAAATTATCCAAGCCAGGCTTCAGCAATATGTGAACCGTGAACTCCCAGATGTTCAAGCAGGTTTTAGAAAAGGCAGAGGAACCAGAGATCAAATTGCCAACATCCGCTGGATCGTGGAGAAAGCAAGAGAGTTCCAGAAAAACATCTATTTCTGCTTCATTGACTATGCCAAAGCCTTTGACTGTGTGGATCACAATAAACTGTGGAACATTCTGAAAGGGATGGGAATACCAGACCACCTGACCTGCCTCTTGAGAAACCTGTATGCAGGTCAGGAAGCAACAGTTAGAACTGGACATGGAACAACAGACTGGTTCCAAATAGGAAAAGGAGTATGTCAAGGTTGCATATTGTCACCCTGCTTATTGAACTTCTATGCAGAGTACATCATGAGGAACGCTGGGCTGGAAGAAGCACAAGCTGGAATCAAGATTGCCAGAAGAAATATCAATAATCTCAGATATGCAGATGACATCACCCTTATGGCAGAAAGTGAAGAGGAACTCAAAGGCCTCTTGATGAAAGTTAAAGAGGAGAGTGAAAAGTTTGGCTTGAAGCTCAACATTCAGAAAACGAAGATCATGGCATCTGGTCCCATCACTTCATGGGAAATAGATGGAGAAACAGTGGCAACAGTGTCAGACTTTATTTTTTTGGGCTCCAAAATCACTGCAGATGCTGATTGCAGCCATGAAATTAAAAGACGCTTACTCCTTGGAAGGAAAGTTATGACCAACCTAGATAGCATATTAAAAAGCAGAGACATTACTTTGACAACAAAGGTCTGTCTAGTCAAGGCTATGGATTTTCCAGTGGTCATGTACGGATGTGAGAGTTGGACTGTGAAGAAAGCTGAGCGCCGAAGAATCGATGCTTTTGAACTGTGGTGCTGGAGAAGACTCTTGAGAGTCTCTTGGACTGCAAGGAGATCCAACCAGTCTATTCTAAAGGAGATCAATCCTGGGTGTTCATTGGAAGGACTCATGCTAAAGCTGAAACTCCAATACTTTGGCCACCTCATGCGATGAGTTGCCTCACTGGAAAAGAGTCTTATGCTGGGAGGGATTGGGGGTGGGAGGAGACGGGGGTGACAGAGAATGAGATGGCTGGATGGCATCACCGACTCGATGGACATGAGTTTGAGTGAACTCCGGGAGTTGGTGATGGATAGGGAGGCCTGGCGTGCTGTGATTCATGGGGCCGCAAAGAGTCGGACACGACTGAGCGACTGAACTGAACTGAACTATCTAAAAAAAATCTACTTAGTCGTTTTAACTTACGTGGTCAGTAAATCTCACCCCCAACCCTAGAACAAAGAATTCCTAGAAGACAATGTAAGATATGTTAGTTCAGATATTTCTAACTTTGTAGGCATTAATTTTTTTGTAAGATTGCTTCCTTTTTATAACGTTAATATTGTGGTTAATTCTTTATTGTCCAGTTCTATCTTGATGAAATTTCTTACAAAGTGATAAATCAGTATATTGTAAAAAAAAAAACCAACAATGAAACAAAGTGTTGACAATATGACTCATTTTATATTAGCAAACTTTAGATGAATTCTATCATATTTAAACAAAATTTAATTTTATCCCCCTTGCATTCTCTTTAGTCATATCAACCATACTGTGAATAAGTCAGGTTAAATTTGGGCAGAATCATGTTTGGGCTTCTGTTGCTGAGATAATTTTTTTATGTCATATCCCAAAGAACCCCTTCAAAATATCTTTTGTAATTTTTATACCAAGAGATAACCACTATTTGTGTTGTAAACGATGGGACTGGTAAATAGGTGAAATGATCTTAGAAACAGAGTACTTTGATACTTCAGTAATATGTTTATTCTGCAATGAGTCAATATACTCATCTTATGCTGCCTGAATTATACCCCACAATATTTAAAATTTTTTATTTTATCATTTCACTTATGAGATTATTTATTTATAATTAAATATTTAGATTCACCATCAATTTACAGGACCAACAAGGAATAATGAATTTATTATATCTGTCTCTATACTGATTATGTACTCTACCCACTAAGAAGTGAAATGAAATGTTTGGAATTTAAACACTACTTTGAAAACTCCTGTAAAGCCACTATGTGTGTGTGTAAATGACTGAATATTGACCAAACTTTTGTTTCTCTATTTAAATTTTTGCCCATGATATCTGTTATAAAATATATTTTAGGCTAAAATGTACAGTTTTCTATCTGCAGCAATATTGCACAAACATACTTTGTAACTTAGTGCTTCTGTGCTGAAGAAATAGGTTTCAAAGGAAACAGTTAATTGCAGAATTAAAATGGTTAACCATGGGAAAATAAAAAATATGATTATAAAGAGTCAGATAATTGATATTTATTATAGTTGACATCATGCATTTCTTTTTGCTTTTGACCTATTTGTGAGACATTTGTTTCAAATGATATGCCACACCAGAAGGATCAATCATATAATTCATAGACAATTTCCATCTTCCATGGCCAAGTGAAATTTCTTAACTCAAGATGTATAAAATATTTTTTCTGTAGAAAAAAAGATATAGCTAAATAAACCTTATTTTAAAACTTTAATAACATTTATAGCAAAAATTTTAATGCTATATCACAGTATTCTAATTATCAATATCATAGGATTGACTGTCATATTATTAAAGATCATTCTACTGATGTTTAATTCTGATGTAACTGATAAAATTTCAGAAGGCATGAATAAAGCAGATATAAGAGCATGATAATAGATATTTACTATTTGTGAAAGCTATAGAAGAAATAAAACTTCAGTAAATCAAGTTACCAAAAAAGGTCACTTAAAGTATCAAGTTTACTTAAATATAATACTTTGATTAACATGGGTTAATTATACTCTGGTAAACTGTTAAGTATTGAGACATTTGAAAAAGTAAGCTGATTAAATCTACAACAAGCATGGCTGCCATCTTGTGGGGACAGGAAATAATGTTGTGAGGGGCCAATCTCAGTAATGAACCTCTGTTGGCTTGTAAGTCATCATTTGACCTCCATATACCAACTGCTTGGTATTTAATATTAATATCCCACTTAAAATTCCATATCAACATCCAGACAGAACAGATAAAAGGTCTAAAGTAAAAGCGGTCTACCAATATATATAACTGAACTCTTGTTACTAAAATTTCAACATCATGGCTAATATATGGACGGTGGAAAAGTTGTGATATTCAAAGTTTTGACTTGAATTAACTTTAATAATAGATGAGTTTGGTAAAGTTCTTATATTTTAAAAATTATCAAATAATCTAGTTGCAAAATTTGGTTGGAATTTATATCACATTGAGTTCGAAGAAAATATAACATTGCTCTGGTAAAGCAGCTTTATAGATTTAGGGAAAGCTTTGAAAGGGAGGAAGGAATTAAGAGCTTAATGTGGAGGGAAGAAAGGTAGGAAGGAAGGAAGGTAGGAAGGAAGGAAGAAAGAGAGTGTCACCAATCACTAGTGTTATGGGTAAAACAGTTTGACAGAGTAGAAAGTCTTGCAAGGCTGACCTAAAAATAAAAGAACATAGTATACCCAATGTGAATATGTTATTATGGTATACAGGAATATGTGTTAGAATGATTTTCTTGAAGCATATTTAAAAGTAAAAAAATTGTATTTTCTAAGTTCAAGTCTTTAAACAAATTATCAGTACAACTTCTGGGGCTAAGTTTCTCATCTTTTTCTAGAAAACCAGACATTGAATAATAGAGGCCTTAAGTTCCCACTGAGCTCCTAACTTCTTTGATCTACGTAGTATACAAGTTGCTTTTTCAGCCTCTCAAATAAAAATTCATTTTTCACTTCTGCAAATGAACAAGTCAATTATAATTTTACAGTAATAATTTACTACTTGCATATATAGTCAGTTATTGCTCTTATAGATTTTTTCTTTCATATTCATGTTAAAGTTACATGATACTTAGACATCTTTTGTGAGCCTCTCTGTATTTATAATACTAATCATACAATTATGGTGAATTAGAAAGAAGGACCAAAATGCATTATACTCCATTTTTTTCTATGGTATTCAAGTTAATTTTCTCCTAATTTTTAAGTACACTTCTCATACATTTACAGATTTTTATGCTAAAACAAAATAAATCTCTTGAGTAACTGAATATTATTGAAGAGTTCTTGAAAAATGACTAATGTAAGTTGACTTACTGATGTTATAACATCCTATGAGCAGTTAATTTTTAAAGTTAAGACACTGGTATTTTTAGTTTTTTTTAAAAGTGAAAATGAAAAATTTGTATGTTCCAAGTATTTTCATTTAAGTTGTTTTCTTTACACACAGCACATTGTAACAATTAAAGGAGATTGTAATTTCATGTCTCCTCAACCATGTAAATTAACATTCCTTCAAAATTATGTTTTTCCATAAAAATCATTATATTTTGCATTTTGAAGTTTCTAAGATTATCTACCATTTCTTCAAATTATTGATGTTCATATCACAACGAATGAATGAATGGACAATCTTCACTAGAAACAATAAATTCATAAATCATAGTTCAATTACGTTTTTATTCCAAAAATTAATCATTGGTTATAAAACTTTAGTAAATGAAAGCTCTGTTTTTTCTCCAAAATGTTATAATGTCACAGTTTTGAATTTCAGTGCGGCAAACTACTTGTGTGATAACGCATGA
The DNA here is from genome assembly GCF_049115385.1 of Moschus berezovskii. Taxonomy (NCBI): domain Eukaryota; kingdom Metazoa; phylum Chordata; class Mammalia; order Artiodactyla; family Moschidae; genus Moschus; species Moschus berezovskii. The sequence goes on along the minus strand of NC_142464.1, from coordinate 40,086,207 downwards.
ATTAAAGCTAAGTTGCCTTTCCTAGACGAACAAATAGACTTCTCAAAAGTCTATATAAAAGTGGAGCCAAGGAATTTGTTAATTTTTCCCTCTGGAATTTAACATCTAATTTACAGATTAAAAGGCTGACTAAATATTAAATGATATGCAATTTTCTAAAATAGAAAATATAGTTAACACAAAAATTAAAAATGTGGTTAAACTTGTATTCCACACAAAATCTATTAATTAGAACTCATTGGACCCAGAAATTATTTGGGTTGGGGATTTTAGAATGATGAAAATGTTTTCTTCCTAATACACTAGAACAGATTTCCAGTAGAGAAGATAGTATGAATTGTCTGTATTTAGCTACCTCCAGCAATGACATTTATTAAGCAAGGATGGGGCGAGCTAATGTTTTGAAGTTCTTCCTAGTTCTGTGATTCTAAGATATTAGAGTGTTTTTTCCATGTTAATAGTTACAACTTTTTTTTTCTTGGTTGGGCATATAGTAACTCATCAATTTTTAAAAATGTCCTTGTGAGTAATAAAATAGAAGAAAGTTATGGGGAGATATGTCCATTTTTCCAAAGACTTCATAATCTGTAACAACAAAATATGATCCATGAAATTGAAACCGAACCCTTTAAAAAGTAAAATGATATCAACAAGATCAATAAAATCAATATTGAATCAACGTGTACTAATAGAAAAAAATAAAGGAATGATGAAAATTGATAGGAATTAATCAGCGGTTGCTTCTTAGAAGCACTGATTTATGCCAAATTCAGAAAGAAGTGATGAATTTCAAGTCAACCAAGGGGCTCTACATAAAATGATGCAGTGACTAAAATATGAATAAGCTATGATCCTCATGCTCAAGGCATCAGTGGTGTAGCTCAGAATTTGTCCCAACTCTAATACGAAAGTAGAGAGCGCTGTGAAAACACAGAAGGAGGATGAGTTTGTTCTTCCATATGCTGTTTTTGTTTACTCTCTAAGTCATGCCGGACTGTTTTACAACCAGCTGCCTCCTCTGTCCATGGAATTTCCCAGGCAAGAATACTGGAATACTGGTGGCCATTTCCTTCTCCAGGGGATCTACCCAACCAACAGATCAAAACTAATTCTCCTGCATTACAGGCAGATTCTTTATAGCTGAGCTGCCAGAGAACCCATTTATTCCATATGATTCCCATGTTAAAGGACTGTATATGACTTCATGGGCATAATTTGAACTAAGCCCTTGAAGTGGCTGATGAGAGTGGTTGGGGGGCTGAATAGATGCCTTTCAACCGAATTGCTAACCTAAGTAACAATATGGTAGCACATTTCCCAGAATGTTCAGGGAAAAAATATATAACGTGAATGAAAGAAACCATTTCACAGAGGTGACATACAATTATGTTTGGTGAAACAATAGCCAGACTAGAGAGAAGTGCTCAACTGAGAGTGTAAAAAGAAGAGATTTGTCAAATTTGGAGATAAGGGAGGGCTCCAAAGGTTGAGGAGTTTGATATCCATAAGTGCCAAGTAGCATCATTCCCCAAAGATTCCAATTATAATTGAAATATTAGGCCTGTTTATACCTGGCCTCAACTACTCACTTGGTTTCGCTAACAAATGTCCAGTCTGAAATGAGGCCAGACTGGATACAAGTTAACCATTAGAAGAAAGGAAGTCAAAATCCTCAGGATTTTAAGGAGAATGCTTGCAGAAAATCCTTTCATTCTGGTACTGGGAGGCTGTCATTCAGTACTTTCTCAGCTCTTTCCATGGAGAAGCAACCAACTTCCTCATTCTGCATTAATATACCAGGTCTGTGGCGAGCTAATGTGATATTTTTATCAAATGTATCACTGAAGCATGCATTTCTGTTTCACGTAATTATTAAATTTTTAAAATGTTAAGATCTTCTTTATCTTTTTTCTATCCCGACTGCCTAAAAAATACACTGGAGACAGAAAAAAAAAAATCACTGTATGAAAGGTAATTAGCACGCCCTCTCCTTTCATATATATATATATATATATATATATAACTTTATAATTGAAATCTCATTAAAAGCTTTCTAGGTCTCCTTTTCCCTTAGTGACCAGGTGTCCCTAATTTGTTTTTAATCGATGTGACTAATTCCAGGCAAAGACTAGAAAAAGTCTGATACCTGTTGGAGAATTGCAATAACAAGGTTAAATAAGTGGGGTGGCTTTTTTAGGTTGGCTTTAACCTCCTTAAGGAAAAAAAAAAAAAAAGGCTTCAACGTCTCTTCTCTTAGAGTCCTGCCTTTTTCTCAGTCCCGGTTGAAGATTGCAAGGGAAATGAGAGCACTATTTTGTTTCTCCCTTGTATTGCAGATAGGGGGAGGAGGTGGTTATTAGAGAGAAGCTCTTCCTCTCTCGGTTTTCCCCTCTCTCCGCCTGATAGCACCGCTCTCTCGCGGGCTCGCTCGTTCTCCTAGGTGATCCATTTCTAGGCAACGTGGGTCTAGTGCTGAAGCTGCCAGGCTCGCTCCTTGCTCGCTTCCTGCATCCCGCCAGGCGAACCGCTCCAAAAGCATCCTGCAGCCCGCGGCGGCTTCCCTCCTCCGGCCCGGCCCCGCTGCTCGCACCCGGCGCAACTCCCCCGCCACCGCGCCCCACGAACCGGCTCCGCGGGCCCGCCTCGCCGAACTCCGCTCCCGCCTCGCGCAGAAAGGGAATCTTCTCTGCATTACTATCTGCATTACCTTGAAGTTCACTTTTACTACCCCTCTTGGAGAGGGTTTTTCCCCCTCCCTACTGGAATCTGGCTGTTCCGCTCGGAATCTCCTAATCTCGCCACTTAGGTTTTATCTTGGCCGCGAAGACCGGCGATTCTCCGCGGGCCGCCGGGGCGGGGGCGGGGGCTTTTTCGGCGGGGGAGGGGGAGGGGACATCCGGCGCGAGGCGGGGGGCTGGGGGGGTGGGCTGTGGGAAGTTGCGGCGGAGCTGGGACCGGAGACCCGCGGCCCCGGCGCAGCGATGGGCATGGACTGAGCTCCAGCCTCTCCCCCCTGCCCGAGAACAACGAGGCTGGATACATTTTTAAAAAGCCAAACTGCAAACAACTCTGGCGATGCCAAAATTCCCCTCCAAGTGACACGGCTTCGCGAAGGAGGCTTCCTCAGGCTGGGCTCTTTCTGTTACTCTCTCTGCCTTCCTCAGCGACGATTAAAAGCTTTGGTCTGGTTATAGGAATTTAGGGGGAGAAAAAAAGAACAAGCTTGTGCTAAACTATCGTGACATCAAACTCTTTGGACTTTTATATATTTATTTTTAACACTGAAAGAAAATCCAGCCTAAAAGAGAATCAGCCTAGGAGGAGATGGAAGTTTTCTCCTTGCTCTTGGTTTTGTCCGTCTGGTGGTCTCGAACCTGGGACTCGGCGAATGCGGATTCGATCATTCACATCGGTAAGGAAGGGCTGGTGCTGCCCGTGGGTACTTTGCCCGTTTGGTTTCGCAGACGTTTTCCCTTTGCTTCCCCCTCTCCGCCCTCTGTGTGGCTCGTTCGCGGTGGCTTCGGTTCATTGCCCCTTCCCGCTACCTTTCCCTCACACTTGTGCAGTTTTCTGGAAGGCTGTGGATGCTGAACCTGGACTTGTGCTGTTGTTTCGCGGTGGATCCCGGAGCGTGGGCTGGATGCGTGGGGTCTCAATTTACCTCAGCGTGCGTGTGCCGGGGAGCGCTGGGGGCTTCTAAATGTGAGAGGGAGGGAAGTTTCATCGACTACCTTCCATATTCTTTCCCGGATGTATATTTGCTCCATTAAAAAAAAAAAATATATATATATATTTATCTTTGGGGGGAACAGAGTCATCTGCGAAGCGAAAGGAGCTGGGGTGGGAGATGGGGTGGGCGAGAGCTCCCTTCGGATCGAACAGGTGGTTTTGCAACGTGAGCGGGCCGCGTTCGCCGCAGCGCGTGCGGCGGTGACGGGGTGCTGGCGGCGCCCCCGGCCTCCTGCTCTTCTTGCTGTCCTCTCGGCTTTGCGGTACTCCCGCCGAGTCGCCGCCGCCGTGACGGGAGGGGCCGGCGGCCGTGCCGCCAAGGACCGGGAGCCGCGCATCTCGCTGCCCGGCTCGCGCTCCCCAGGCCTGGCGCGGCGACGAGAGTGGCCTCCGGCGCCGGGGGAAAAGCGGGAGCAGAGGCGCGCGGGCTGCCCTCGTGGGCTGCCTCGCAGACCCCTGCCTCGCCTCGCCGTCAACTGGCGAGTTGCTGCGCCAGGCCGAGAGCAGAGGCGCCGGGGCTCGGGGTGGCCTGACTCCGGGAAGGACGCCGAGCCAGCTTGGAGATGCTGGTGGCCCCACCTATTGGCAACCAGACGGGCCGGGACTGGCCGCGGCGGGCGCTGGCGTGGGGGCGGGCGGGGGCTGCGCGTCATTATCATGCACCGCGCTCGCGGCTTCAGGCTTCAACTCTTCTCACTTGCTAATCCGTGAGAGCTGAACGGAGACCGGCTCTTGCAGCCTTCTCTGCGTTAATACGATGATTTCCTTTTCGGAAATTCGCTTCCGCGAGCCAGCGAGGTTCATTTACGGCGCTGAGTAGAGGCCCCTCTTGGGGAATTTTTCTGGGCACAAGAGTTTTATCTGTCCACACGCTTTGATGGTCTGCAAATCGAGGCGACAGATGGGTCGCAGCATCTCCCCATTACGTCCCCCTGCCCCTCCCCTGAGCAAAACACACAGACATTGACGCGCGCGGGTGCGTACCCTCAACCCCCCAAGTCCTGAAAGGAGAACCTGGCGCAGGTGGAGGTTGTGTCTGCCCTAGCCAGGGATTTCTGTTTGGTTTGTGAACCCACGGAGGCCAGCCTCAGCTCCAGGGGGCTCCCTCTTTTGGTCTCAAAGGCTGTCTTTGTAAATATGTCTGCCATTCTCTATCGTTTATATCAATAGAACCAATATAGGTCCCTGTGCGAGGAGTAGTAAGGTCAGGGTTCAGAAAACCTTGTACGTAGTCATTTGGTAAATTAATTACTAGATAGCTTGCCTACTAGATCACATTTTGCCTGGGGGCAACAGTGCCTGTAGGTTCAGAACTTTTCAGGGAGAAATTGTGGCCTCATTGAGAGGTTCAGTAATGTTCTGATAAGAGTTCAGAAATGACGTATCCTCCTGTTAAAGAAATGACGAACATTTAATTTATATCCAGTTGTAAATGGATGAAGCAGGAATGCAGATTTATATTATCACAGTACCTTTACTTTCACATTGTGTTTAGGAGTTTCTGCCTTATGCTCCTCATTGCTCAGAAGCGAGGGTGTGGATAAATGCTTATTTTATTGCTTATTTAGTGATCTACACGATAGTACTTTACTTGCAAACACCTGCAGCTGTTACTGTCCTCTACCAGATGAATACTATCTTGCAATGCAGTCTGGGCATTTGTTTCAAAATAGAACACAACTATTGTATTTTTTTCCTTTGAGTTCTATCAGTCAGTATGACATGGTTTACTTATTTATAACCTGACCCGCCACCCCAAGTTACTGTGTTCAAATTAGAGATTTCTTTAGAAAGCTGATTGTATACATTAAATATGTATAGTGATACTACTGAAAGAAATAGTTACTTCTCAGATAATTTGACTTGAATTCATTTAGTACATTACACAAGAGAATTACCTTCTTTATAGACTACCTAATATTGCCATGAAACTAGCAAATTGATGGTTGTTTCCGATGCTTCATATCTTTTATAACATACTGAAAATGTTACCTCCTAAATTAAAAAAAAAATGAACAAGTGTAATTTATGTGCACGTCGGAGGTTAAAACCCCCTTTCTCTTCCACCCCCATCCTAGCTAAACTATAATAAATTAAAAAATGAGTAACTGTGTCGAAATTTTTAAAGTACCAATTTATAGTCTTTGGATCAGTTTACTTACGTGGTTGAGTAGGAAAAGATAATTATCTTTAGGGGGATAGTCTTTATTTAAGTATTTAATTGTGAGAAATAGGCTTATGGCAAACATTTTAGGATTAAAGGGATAAAAGTGATGAAATGGAGGGGAAGTGAATATTTCAACTCTATAGATAATAAAGAGATATGCAGAAATGAAAGGTTTTCACAGCCTCATGTGATGTGTTCAGGTAGGAAGTAGCTGCAATATGTAGTTCAGGTGAGCCGGAAAGATTAAAAGACACTGGTCCAATAGGTTCTTTAAATATTAAATCTTTTTGGTATTGAACCAAAGTGTATGTATGAAAACTGTCTCTTCTTCCTGTTTTTATTTCATGCAGCTATTTTTTAATAAAATAAATTGTATATTTTAAATTCATATATTTTTGAGCACATTAGTTCAATGATGAGATATAATGGTTAAACTCTAATAACTTAAACGAAGATGTATTTATTAGACAAAATGAACTAATGTAATTAATTTAAACTTCTGTTAAATCGTATTTTAAAGATAATTGATAATTATAATACTCTTGTTTAATACACATATACATGCAATGCATGCACAGTGTTTAGAAATAAATTACCTCAGTTGTGATCTTCTTTGCCCCCCCATAAGGAAAGGTCTTTTGACATATAAAAACTGTGCAATTTTGAATTATGCTTCTACTTTGAGCTTGTGCATTGATTGAGTAATTTCATCAGACTCACATTACTTGATTGCTTAGAAGTTTCCTAATGATCTGCATTCTGTAGGAAGAACCAAAAAGTCGTGAGTGGAATGGCAATGATATCGTGTTTTATGAGGCTATTCAAAAGTCGCTCTGATTTATATAGCTAGAAAGCTCCAAAGTCTTTGAGATTAGCCACGCTGACTGCTATTTTCTTCATACATCAGTCGTCCCACACTCTTTACTCCCTAAACACAACAGGAGTTTAGAGCACTGCTTTAATTAAGCAGGGATTAGGTGGCATTTCCAGTCAACTGCACAGTTTGTGTCTTGCTTCATATCTAATACAGAGGATCTCATGTTTTAACAGTTTAATGTGTGCTCATTTCTATATCTGGTTCCTGTGCCCACAGAACTGATTGAGATGAGCCATCCTCAGTTCTGTATCTCTACAAGGGAACACTCAAACAGTGTACTTATTCATATATTACAAAAACCACTAGCATGTTTTTATTGTTATCGATCATGGTAAAATACCTTATGCCAACAGGGAATATAAATAAAGCAATTCTGCATGTTTTTCTTATAAGTAAATGATACTTTGTCCTCTGAGATCATAATCATCAACTATGACATGTTTGAGAAGCCTAAGACAATTCACAGAATATTTTCATCATGAGAAAGTTTAAAGTATAAAACTGATGGGTGAATAAAATGTCATCACATTATAAACATTATAAATATAATTCATGGCAAGTTTAAAGCATTAATTTTCATTACTGCTGCACTGAAGACAATTTTATAAAATAGAGAATGTTGTGGCATTTCCAGAAGCTGTACTGTGTCTTCTGTCAAATTTTTTTTTTTTTTTCAATTCTTCACGTGATTTGCCTTGGTTAATGATAGCCTTCAGGAGTCATCAAGAGCTCTCTACTGTATAAGATATTTCAGTGATTTAAGTTATCCTTTTATTATTTACAATTGTTGTTTGCTCCCTACGTTATGGATAACTTACTAGAGAGTATTAAGAAGTAGCTTCTGGATATAAAATTGGGGTATGCTTTATAATGTATACTTTTTTGTATCAATAATACAGTTACTTGAAGTGCAATTCAGATGTGCATTAAGTTAGACAGTGTTATTAATCAACAATATCAACTGTGACATGATTAATAAGCCATTACACTGAGGACCTTTGCTTTCCACTCCAAGTGAAATGTACATCCGATAAGTAGCTCCTATAAATTTTAATTCAAATAGGAATTAAAATCAAGATCATTAACTTTCAAGTTATCTAACAATATAAACCAGTTGAGGTTATTAAAAGTAATGGAAGGTGCATTATATTTAATTCTAATTGCTAAGGCTAAGTTCACCATCCTGCAATTTTATCTCAAAAATATGTAATTTTAAAACCACATTTTAATGCAGAGGTTGTTTTCCTTCACTTGCATGCAATACTTTAGTATTAAAAAATAAAGTATTTGGCACTGCTATTAGATATTTCAGACGATAGCATATTGGTGAGTAGAGATACTTAGCTTGACTACAAGTATAATGTTTATTAGAAGTTACATTTGTGGCCCTATAAAGATAATTTTGCCATCAGGTGTCACTGCACTCTGAGCTGTTCCTTTGTAGTCCTACTTGAAAATCACATGAATTATTTATCTTTTTTAGTTTTAGGGAAAAGATGCCATTTAATTAAGATTGTGATACTCTAAGGTACAGGTGGTCTTTATTTTCAAATGAGAAAAAGAAATGCTATCCCTGACTCTTGTAAGAATTTAATTCTAGGACATATCAACATTCTATATTCTCTAGATTCGATTGCTGGATTTAGTGGTGTAAATTTTTCACAAAATTAAAATACAGCAGAAATATACTCTTACACTATCTGTGGAATAACTAAAATTCCAAATAGTATGTAAATATGCTCAATAGTGCTGGTGTAAATAGACATTAGTAACTGCTTACCTAGGGAACATTTTGGGTCCCAAACTGATTGATGTTTGTCACATGAAACACATATAGAGCTGTGAAAAAGAAAATGGGCACAAATATAAATATATTTACAAATGGCAACCATTGAATTTTGTGAATGATCATGTATATTTTCAGATAATTTTGGCGTGGGAAATATTAAGTTTTATGTATTATATCAATTTCTTCCACACATATACCACCACCACCACAACTACCACTACCACAAACACCATCAGGTATGTGTACTAATATAAAACCAGTGTCTATTATCAAGTAGAAATTTTCCTGTTTATTTAACTTGTTTAAGAGGCAAAATCTTCCTTCTGGCGTATCCTATTATAAGACTAATGGAGAATGAAACTGAGGTCAACTTTGACCTGATATATTAGTTTTAACATTGGCAAAATCACATAATTAGAGAATGGAATACTGGGTTAAATGAATGAACAGTTTATCGTATTATGTTAGACCTTGCCCTGTGCCAATATTTAATAAACTAGTTGGAATAATGTAGTATTAAAATTCATTGCGAAAAGTGATCAAAGGAATATCTGAAGGATAAGGGAAGAAAAAAAAAGCGAGTAATTTTGAGATTGGTTATTAAGAAGGTGTCTGTGGATTTAAGTCATTTCAGTTGGTGAATTTAGCGTTTGGATGTGGACAGAAATTTTAGAAAATGTGAAAAACAGAAGGAGGATATAAGACAGTAAAAAATGTTCTGGATTAGAATTTTGAGGGTTTAGGGTTAAGTACCAATTTTACCAATAACTTATTGAACTATATTGGGAAGCTATTTATTTTCTTTAGTGCTTGTTTTTGTTAACCCTAAAACAAGCTTTAGATTAATGTTCATTGAAGTGCTACAATTGCATGACCTAAAATGAAGACAAATTCCTATATTTCAGAAGAGATACAGTCAAGTGTGGTTCAAACAGCCATTTTTAATAGTTAGGTTTAGAGTGAATTAAAAAAAAAATGCAAGGTGAAATAGGTGGAACACAGAACCTTAAACCTTCAAATTAAGTACCCCTTAATATGAAGATGACTTCCCTGGTGGCTCAGATGGTAAAGCGTCTGCCTACAATGTGGGAGACCCAGGTTCAATCCCTGGGTTGTAAAGGTCCCCTGGAAAAGGAAATGGCAATCCACTCCAGTACTCTTGCCTGGGAAATCCCATGGATGGAGGAGCCTCGTAGGCTACAGTCCATAGGGTCACAAAGAGTCGGACACAGCTGAGCGACTTCACTTTTACTTTTAATATGAAGATATTTTTGGTATGAACAAGAATTATTGCATAATATATTTGTTAATCAGATATTCTAGATAACTTCAGTATCAGAAGAGAGAGCTGGGTTTGTTTTCTTATTTTACATTTTGTGTTTGTTTTCCCTAGGGTTCGTATTAAGATGTTACATACAGTGCTAGTGTATCCCACAATACTAGTGTACTTTCAGGATGACTGGAGGAGTGAGTAGTCATGTTCTAACCAGCAGGGACTACAGGAGCCCTTAGAATTTACCCAGTCAAGTGCATCGGGAATATTAGAATGCATTTGGCGCCACTCAAAAATATAGTGTATAAAAGAAATAGCCAGTGTTTCTTCAGTGTTCTTCATCGTTTTGGATTCCTACCCCAGGTATTCCTGCTTTTACACTACTGTTGTTCACGAAATGGTTGTCAGTGTGAAGCTGAGGCTGGGTTGACTCATTGAAAGCCTTCCTGAGTGAATAGAAGGAAACCAGAGGCAAGCACAAGGAGCTCACAAAAAGCCTCCCTGTTTGTTAAACATCTTTAAATCACTGTGTAATCAAGATCCTTATTAACAGATATTTTTATTCATGAAAAAGATCATTATTAATCTCATTAAAACAATTGTTAAATTTTTCTTCATTCCCATATAATTCAAAGTAATTTTTA